>NW_010529911.1:0-25595 GCF_000687285.1 Phaethon lepturus
TATCCTGGCTGAAACCAGGACACTCACCCAGGATCAAAACACAAAACATTTATGTAAAAGAAATTTCAATTTTATTGTGAATACATAATTAACACTATCTAAGCTCCTTCAGCAAAATTTTTATATATATACACACACTTCCCCCCCCCGCCATGTTTCACATACAAAGGGACACAACATGCTGTTGGCAATGGAGTATCTCCGTAGCATGCACATTCACAAGGATGCAGGTGCTCATACTTATCTAACTGAATTCATAACACATGATTGTGGAAAAGGTATCTCACTAATACCATTCTGTTTTGACTGATCTCTGAACTAGTAAAAAAGATGTTTCACTCCTTGACTTTTCTTCTATGTAAGATTATAGCCAAACAGTGCTGGACTGCTTAAAGGGTTGGAGCAGTGGAGAACCGCAACAGAACAATTCAAGTAAAGCAATTTAAAAAATCTCAGACTGCTACAGAAATGAAAGACTGGAAAGTTTTCTTCTAATTTCATGGATAGTATAAACACAAACAGAAAATTTACAGAAGAATTGTATACATATTGGGCTGGGAATGATTTATTTAGATATAACAATGAATTAGGCTTTTGTAAAGTTTATATTAAAATTTCTTTTACATACTTATGCAAGCTTCATAAGAAATTACTGGGAACACATGATTATATCAAACACCAATAGTGCAATGAAGAATTAAAAATAAAACAAATGCAGTCCATATCTGTAACAATCCATCAATGGAAACTGCTAAAGTTTAACAGCCCAGACTGCTTTTAAGTCATTTTACTGTACATTATTTTATGTCAAAGATCAAACCAGTTGTGAGAAGACTTTTGAATGAACAAAGGTTTATCAGCTAGAGCAGTAGAGTGGATTTGAATTTGAAATACAGAACTGTGAAATTTGGTGTGAAGACATGTAATAACTAAGAAACGCTTCAAGTCTCATATACTATAAGCTAGAAGTTTAAGGGGACATCTATGTAGAAGGATGCATTGAATACTCATTTGAGTAGGAAGACGGGCATCCATTTCCAACAAGAAAACAGAGTCAACTGATAACCCCACAGGACGAGGGAGACAGAAAGATGTGTAGGGAACCACCTTTTTCACTTGGACCTTGAAAATAATTGGACCTTATTTTTTCAACATCACCCAGATCTAGATGACTGCAAATTACAGGTGAATTTGAATACGTGATTTATAGCCAAAGTTACTATAATGCAATCATTTTGTTGTGTATTTCTGTTGCTTTCTATCTTTTTAAATCAATCACTTATGTATCTCAATTGTCTTTTTAGTGAACGTTAGGAATCGAGCACCTGCATATCTGAATGCTAAAAACTTGTATGTATAAACTACTTGGAATTATAATTTTAGACAGGTCTAAGTTTATTTCAAAGAAGTACCACCTATAACCCCTTTGTACAAAATGATTTGTTTTGTACATCCTCAAAATACTCATCATCTAAGTATTTGTACTATTTACACTACTCAGTACTATCAACCTGATGAGGAGTGCTTTTATCTTTGGGTTTTGCAGACTTTTGAACTACTACAGCTACATTGTTAAAAACACGGTTCATATTAAAGTTCACAAAGCAATGTAGGCATACAGTTCTCTACCTAAGTGGTTTTCAAATCAGGCCACGCGTATTTGCACATACGTCAGCATTCAGAGAGAAAATGCCCTATTTTCAATGCCTAAACCTGCAACTACTTTTTTATAGTAATAATGCAGGCTCAGTCTGGTTGATGGTAGTGGGGAAGTTAGTGATGGATATCCACATTTGGTAGAAGCTGCATTACTGAAGTGGCTCCCTCTTTTAAGATAGAGTGAAATACCACCAACAAAGAGAAAAACAAAGCCTCTGCCTATTTTGTTGCGTAATACTGAGCATTATTATACACAATTTTGAAGCCCTCGCTCAACTTTTAAAAATTAATAAAGCAAATGAAATTAATAGACACATGGAATGTGCTTCAATGTCACACCTACTCTGTGTACATTTTAAAGCATGTTTTAAAACATGCTGGGTCCTTGTATCCGTAATTTAAGCAAGTTTATTCAGACGAAGGCTTTTTGACAACATATTCAGGGCATAATATACACAAAAGCCATACCTAATGTTCATATTAGGCAAAATAATGCTATGTATGTCCAAAAGAAGAGTCTGAATTGTTTTTACCATGACTTATTCATACACTCAGCACTGCTTTAATTTACTCTACAAAAACATCTATTCAAAATATTTGTTTCTCATTCCATCACCTCTACACTTCTAAGTAAAATGAATAACACAATTATCATAAACATGCATTTAATTCATTTTGTCTTGCATAATACAGTATGTGAGAGAAAAGATTTTCGTCTTGTGACTGTGGAGGAAGAAAAGGTATTACTTCATCATTTTGTAATGGGAATCCTGCTACAAAGATCATAGTAAATGAATTTTTAAATTGTTTAGTTTTGAATCTTTCAGATGTCTTTGCAGGTCTAGTTAATACTGAGAGTTTAAACTTAAGTTCTTATCCATCCCTACATTTTGGCAAAAACTGGCAGGATTAATAAAAGGGACCAAAAATGTCACAGGAACCCTACACCTGACCTATAATTTCCCACTAATTATTCCAAACATACTGACAATATAAGTTATTCTTTTTTATTTAATCAGACTTCTCTCTTTTGAAGGGCAGATGTTTCCCCATTAATATGGCAGAATGTCTTTGTTTCCTCACCAACTGTAGAGACAAACGATTAGTACAATAAACTCTGGCAGTTTGCCTCGCAGTTACTTGGTGGAGACAAGTAAAACTGTTTTGTTTTAAATATTTAAAAATTCAGAACACCCCCCCTCAAATCTATGACATTTTCTGTAAAAAGGAAAAGTAGACTGACATTCAACCCAAAGTTTAGTGTAAGTATTCTAAAAATTTACTGTAATGACACTTCTGCTCTACACAGTTCTCTTACCAATTTAAGTAGTAGTGAGATAACACCAGGAGGCAAAACAAATCTAATCTGATTTACATAAAAATTTGAAATAGCTTGCTGGACTTTTGTAGCAATACATCAAGGCTTAATATAGACAGTGTTAAAATGTGAAGAAGCTGACCTTGATGGTGCTGAGTCATATAAAACATATTTATGTCCTTGGAACAGAGCCCTCAAGATGGCCCCAACTACTGTAATATACTAAAAATTAATAAAAAAAAGGCAGGAGGGGAAAGAAGAGATACTTTCCCTTGGCAAGGGGACCATATCATACTTTGCTACACAGCTATTGACACAGAGCTACACTCTCCCAACGGTAGGAATAGTTGAAAATACCACATGAAGAGGAAACATCCAAAGCAAAACAAGACAATAATCGATGAAAATTTCTCGCAGAATCAAGAAAGGTATGTCTGTGGGAGACACTATCGGAGAGTGAGAGATATGAGCCTGGTATGACTCAGAATGTAATTCACCTTCTCTGCTGACACATCCTACTGAGGTATTCAGTGAATTACCGCTGTGTAATTAGAGCTGAGATTCGATTCATCAGAAAATTTAAACACATCAGCATATAAAAATAGAGACTATAGGCTAGCCACAAAAGGTAGATCAACTCTAGTACTTACTGAAGGTGAAAACTAAACTACTTAATGGCAGGATATAAATAAGATTACTTCCACAAACTTATTCAGCTTATACTTTAAACAGTCCTGTTTATACTGCAGTGGACTCCTGCAGGAAACAGGAGGGTCTGGGATTCCTTTCACAGAAAGAGAACTAATACAGACTTGGTCCCAAAGCTCTAGAGATGTGATTTACAATGTCTATGATGAATGAGAAATTGTCAAATTGGTCAGACTGATGAATAGAATGAACTGTGAATGGGAGGCAATTTTTTTTTGCTGGAGAAAAATAGTATCTGAGTGAAGTAAAAGACAATAAAGGCACCAAATATAAATTCAAGGAGGGGAAGATACAGGACAAATCACTGCGTTGCAGAAAAGCAAGTATACCACCATCACCTTATTGTGTATTCCAAAGCAAAAGCACTAGGGGGGCTGGGTACAGATCAAGTGGTTAAAGAAAATCTGAAAGTGAATAATTTGATTGTTTATTTGACCTGGTTTTTACCATCTGCTCTTGTTCAGAAAAATACTTAAAATAATATTAAAAAAGCAAGCGTGAAGACGATTTGTAAAATTCTTTGTCTCCTAGATGTACCACAGGATATTCTGAGGAAAGAAAGCAACAGAGGGAAAATCTTTGTAAATGATGCTATTTGTTATTCTATAACAAATCCCCTCAAAGGCTAGAATCTGCTCAGTTTCTACAGTCTTTCAGCTTATTTTACAAATGAAAATGTTTGAGTACGCAGATTTATTTTTATTACTGTGTTATCTATACCACGTTTCTTGGACGTTACTCTAATTGGATGAAAGCAGCTCACATTCCTACCACTTTCAATATCTAGGCCAAACTGATCAGAGTTATTTTCTCTTCACCCACTAAGAGAATTATTAACTATATTATGAAACATGACACTAACCCATTATCTGTTTGGAATAGTATAAATCTTAATACAGCATCCAAAGCATCCTAGAAAATATATATATATATACTGAAACATAATCACACTAAAAGAATAATGTATCTGTTTTCTCTATGACACAGTGAATACAGGGTAATTTCTTAACACTTAGCTGGTTTTGATTAGCCCCAACTGAAATAATTGAGTACCTTTAAGATCATCACATGTTCTTCCCTTTAACAAAATGTATCAGTTTTTCGTATAAATAAACATTTTTTAAAGGAATATTAAAAAAAAGCTTCATAACAGTAAAGGTTCATGTTTATTCCACTTTTCTTCTAAAATAGACACGAGGGTGACAAAGTCCTCCAGAATTTCAGAGTAAGCTCTCCATACAAAATACTTCTGTATTTGATCAGTTTTCTCTTAAATGACAGTGCTGAGATTGACACTGGACAATACCTTATGCAGCCTATTTTGATGTTGCTTATAAACACTGTTTTTGAATATCTCTTTTGTTGAACCTGTCAGAATCACTTGAGACACCCAAATTTATTAATACTGTACTTGAGAATGCTTGACCACCTAATATTATGCATAAGATATCCTAACTCTTGTGAACTGTAAAAGTTATATGCATAAGTAATAAGGCATCATCCTAAAAATATTTTAATGCCCAGTTTAGTTCCTTACTGACATGAAACTACTTGTGTGCAAACTGGTCAACTAGTTACATGACTGGAGGTTTCAAAGGAATAATCGCTTTTGTGCTTATTTTGCAGTTCTCAGGAGCAGAAGTGGTATATTTGAACTTGTAATTTATAGTCACTTTTTATAGTCCCTGAGTAAAAAAGATTTGAAAGACTATTTAATTTTCTACTTTGATGAGATTGTTATAGGTATATTATAACAGGACTTACATAAGAAAACTTTGTATCGAGGGGTAAAAGGAGAAAAGCAGATAACATATTCATGTTTAGTGAGTCACTTTTTTCTAACGTATTGAGCCTTTCTGCTTGGGACAAAATAAGTCCAACCTTAAAGACTCTTTTATGACTTTTAACACAAGTGCAGTCTTTGTGTTTGTTAATAAAGCCACAATTCAGTTGGAAAAAAACAGTGGAATATTCTTAATGAAAGATTTTATGGCAAGCAGTGTTAAACTATAAGTAATGCTAACACCAGTGTTAACTAACTGTTGTTATGAGAATGTTTTCTAACTTTTTAAAACTGCACTCAACTTTTCCTGATCTTTAGATTTAGTATTTTAAGTAAATCTGGCATACAGGCATACCAGCTGAACTGGAATCATCATATAAGCTGTTATTCCTAGTACCAATTCGATCATAATTATACCTTTCTGTACATAAAGGCATTATGAACAACATTGGTACAACACATACATATTGAATTATGTTAGATCAAAATATCTTTTGCATTTACATTTGTGTTGCTTTACCAAAAATGGTGTCACCACCTATGACCAAGTCTGATATGTGGAGAATCTTGTTGGCGCGAAACGCTCTGTAAAAAATACATACTAAAAATTAATACAGCTCATAAATGGGGAAAAGGAGAAAGATTTGGAGTAGCAACAGAAGGCATGTTTTTGTAAGAAGAATGTAAGCTTTTGCTACACAGGTAGTTTTTGATGAAAATCAGGCTTCCAACAAAAAACCCAAGGGTATGTTCTCAGTCAACAAGATTTAGTATTATGGCCTGGTTTAATAAAACAGTGAAATTAAACACTTAAAAGTCAACTGGTAGACACATATTGCCTTAACTCTGCAGAAGACTTTTACATGCAAAAATAATTAATGGGTCAATTCTTAAACTCCCTGTATCTTGTAATTTTCTACTTTAAAATGTTATTAATTTACAATGCCTTCCATGACATTAAATTTAGGTTAATATACTTAGAGTGACATATTTTAACAAGATAATTATGTCAAAGGTTATCATCAACAGTTCATAATAAAAAGTTATGCTCAAAAATAAAACTTATTATTTATAGTTTAGGCTGTATAATAAAGTATTAGCAACACAAAATGTTAATTAATTTCTAATTCTCTATTCTTTTATTTAGATTTCATGAAGGTTGATTGGACTTGATCCATCATTTTACGGAAAATTAATTATTTCAAATACATGCACCACTTTATGCAACCTGCCTGATTTGCATTGAGGAAAATTCAGCAGAAGTAATTGAGGCACAAGCAAATACTGGCACTGACTGAACTCAATTTTCATTCCAAATTTCTGCAAAATCCCAAGACACAACAATATCAGATGCAGGGGGAAAACAAACAAAAGCAATGTGTAAAGGGAACATGAAGAGAGAATATTACAAGAATCAGAGAACAAAGGGATTGCAAAACTATTTTAATGCCATAGATGAACAGTGAGGGCTTCATTCAGGCAAGGTGGAATAAGATATCATATGGCATCCTGACAATTGATGTCTTCATTTAAATGTAAGAATTTACATTCTAATTAGAAAGAATTTACATCTTAATCAGAGGCAGCTGTATTATCTTGTTACTGTTTTTTTCAAAGGTAATGAACTAAAGTACTGCTGTGCTTTTTCAACCAGAAACTAAATAGACAGCATACAGTGTTATTTTATAGCCTACCTGCTGTAGGCTGTTATTAATATTTTCAAAGACTAAATTCCAACAAAATCTTTTAAAATAAAAATTGTATTTGACATTGCTCAAACAGTATTATAATGACTTATTTAAAATATTTAACCAAGACCCTTTCTAAGTTATATTTTTAAGTATATGTAGTTATGAAAGTATCATTAATATGGGATCAATGAAGCACACTTTCATTTTAGGCTTCAAGTAATACAGTATAATATTGGGGGGAAAAAAGTATTTAGGAATTTTTTTATTAACAAAATAGTTCCACAGATACTCCTCCATGTTGTTTATATGACACATAAGGAAAAATTAATTAAACAGGACCATTTTGTATCTCACATGTAAACACAATTTTAATCGAAGCCAAATTGAAATGTTTTAGATGCTAGTTCTAAAGGATGAACCTTGCCATATGGCTGCTTTTAGAAGCATTTTTAGACTTACAAAATCATAGCTTACTAGTTCAGACTAAATATATTTTTTTTGGCTCTTGCATAGTTTCAAGAGTTTTGATGTCAATATACAATATACAATTTACAACCAGTGTTGGGGAACTTTAAATATACAGGAGTGCAGTAGGAAGTAAAGACAGGTTTTTTTCCTATGAAGAAATTAGACGTGACCTGAGAAGTTCCTCGTTTAGTTACCAGCTCTGGAAAAAAATCTGTCTCACTACTGTTTTGTGTCTCCACATTTATAAGACCTCTCTCAGGCCTCTGTCTATTCAGAATGGAATAATCTTTGGGGCAAGATAATTTTATTGCTACAAGTTATGCAATGTTCAATTCAACGGACACTTCAAGACCACTGAATTAGGATGAAATGTCTTTCATCATACTTGCTCTTCCTTTGAACTCTGGAAACATTATGTGTAGTTTCATGTATCTCCTATTACATCAACAAATAAACGCCCCCAACTTGGAATCTTCCATCAACTTGGAAAACCAGCTAGAAATTACTGAAACAATTTTGTTCATTTGCCACCTCATGGGTTAAATTAATTTGCACCAGCCAGAAAGACTCACATCCTGAGATGGACAAACATACTGGGCAGAATGCTTGAATCCCCAATGTGCTGATGAAGTACAAAGCACTCAGCTGGGTAAGTGGGAAGGACCAGTTTTCCGACAAAGATTTGCCAAGTCCGTCACTATCTGTGGCAAGTAACAGAATAGGCAGACTTGCTGTGCGTTCTCCAGTGAAGGCAACTTCTGGTGACCTGCATATAACTTCAAACTAATACAACAGAGGTTAAAATACACCCACAAGTTCAATCTCATTATTACATATGTTCCTTTCTGATGTGATATTTTATTTTCATGTTTTCTTCTTTAGGGGGCATACTGTTACTATTACTCCTCCATTTTTTCTCTTTTAAAGTAAACAAAAATTACACTTAACACAATGCCTTCTAAAGTTATTATTCAACAGTAGAAGTCTGAATTTTTTACTTATATAGTTCGATGGACTACTAAATAGTCCACTAATCTTGCAAATAGATTTTTCTGGAGTAAGATTATAGACCTAGGTCTCAGGTTGGTATTAGAAAAGCAGAATGTATGTAATGTGCAACATTTTGAGCATGGGATTAAATCTAGGATTAATATAGATTTACATTTAAATTAAGTTTAACATCAGCAGGAGTTCTGTGGTTAATTCTGGGTGCACAGGCAGGGGGGTAGATTGAGGCCAGCTGAGAGTGAAGCACTGTGACTTTTACCTTAAGGTCAGGTTGTGTTGAGAATATCTAACTTAGTTATCGGTGTTGGCTACTTAACCTGCGCTCCAGCCACTATGCTTGGAGTTGAAGTGGATGAAACAGTCACCCCATGTAACTACAGCAGCAGCATAGGTTCCAGGAAATTTTTAATACAGTGAAGGTTTTCTGTGTTTCCGTGGTCTGGTCTGCAAGTGCCTTTTGTCGCTGGCATGTGAACAGGACTGAAGCAAGGCATAGCAAACATTTTGCAGAGGACGTGTTCCCAAAGCTTGCATTTGTGCTTAGCAAAAAGCTGCAGGTGGCAGACAAGTTTCCATGCAGTTAATCTTGAGAAAGGTCCAAGAGCCATTTCCAAGCAAGACTTACAGGTACAGCTGTAAAAATTTCCTGCAGTTCATGCTGAAGGAAAGATTACTGTGTGAATGCCCCCTTGCTATCTCTACATATTTGGATGTTTTTAATCAGAGGTATTATGAGTAAGAGATATATAAATTGTACCACCAATGCAGAACTATCAGGGGGAAAAGATTTGTTGTTCAGTTAACCAAACACTCAAATGGAAAATGTTTTGCAGGGATTTTTCAGGGAGTGATTCAGAGTCCAGCCTAAGGGACTTCGGTTTGGAAATCCAAAGGGTGATCAATTAATTAGGCTTTAATTTGCAGCAGGGATCAGAATACGCTTCATACATCTTTCCAAGCATTGGTCCAAGCCAGTTAACGCCACATTCTACTGAAACCCCAGTACAAGGAACTAAGAACATAAAATGCAAATTATTTATTTAGATTACAGATATCTGGGGAAAAACAGAAGACTAATAATATGAATCCTCGATACACGTGTGATGTCTCTCCCAATCTGCAAGTTTCTTAGATCCACAAACACATTAGGAAATTTACTCCCTCGCCAGTGAATGTTCATGCCACATACCTTAAATTATGATCACTGAATTTATTAATTACCTTTTTGTTCATTTTGGCAGTGATACAGTTTAAGGAGAGATCAGAAGGAGTAAAACCACACAGCAGTCAATGTTAGGAGTTGAAAAACAGTTGAACGAAGTAGGTATTAGTGAAGCAGTGGAAGGAATTGAGAGAAACAGCTTAACTATATTACTAGAGGTGTTTCATTTTACTTATTTAAGTTATTTCAAATGATTTGGTGTATTTGATATTTCTACACTAAGTATATTACTACTTAATAATTAAGTTACTGCTTCTTAAATTAATTTTTTAGTTTATCCCATGTCTGCAACAATTTTTAAGTTTATTCTACTTGGTAAGTTTTGGGTGTGGTGGGTTTTTTTGCTTATCTCTGCTTCTTCCTACTCTGTTTACAGTCTTCTAAATAACTGGCTTTGGTTTCAAATATATTGAAGTCCTCCATTAGTTCATATGAATGACTTCAACTCATTTTGACACAGTATTGATAACACTTAAATTTCTTGTAGCTATACTTTAATTTAATTCCTCTCTTCATTGTTTGTTAACACAATAAAACAGTGTTTGACAGAGAAGAATATGACTTAATTTACATTTACTGCTGCTGTCTTCCTAATAACCACATTGTTAAGGTCCCACTTACTGTTTAATTACTTCATTTCATTTCAAGAAATGTCATGGTCCAAAGGGTGGTATTTCTAATAAAGTGAAGTTTTTCAGTGTATCTTATATCCAGGTTGTATCTAATATAACACTGTATCAAACAGTTCCAAGTGTAAATCAAACACAATTTGTTGTTCTCATACTAGACTAAACATTTTTGAAAAGTGACACATATTAAAATAGTAAAACCCTCCCACGTGACCATTTAAAAATTTTAAAGTAAATTTCAAAAATGCCAATGTAAAAAGCAGTCACACTTACATTTTACTATTATGACAAGGAAAAAGCACAGCATATTTCTTGGCTTAGCACTCTTTATATTTCCTCTTTCCTGTGAAAAGGATGTCAAACAGTTTGCTATAACTTCTGGAATCAATACTATGAAATGTGGACACATTTCTTTTCTCCACACTGAAGAGCAGTGGACTCTTGACTAAATGGCAAGGAACTGCGCACAGCCCAGGCAAGGGAATGAGCCAGCTTAAAAAAAGCATTCATAGAAGAAACAGAGCTGCTTCCTTCTGCATCAGGCAGGCCCTTAATCTTTTCTTTGGTTGAGGCAAGTAGAATTGGGAACAGCTGATTAATTCTTGCTACAGCAATTAATTTAACATCTCCCAGGCTTTCTAAAGAACAATTTGCTTTGTCCTCCCTCCTCTCAGTTTAGCCTGAGGTCTGTGAGGTTTATTTTGTTAGAAATCACACTGTGGATCTGAGCAATGCCCTGTATTATTGATTGGTTTATTTCAGTCAAGTCAAAATTGAAGAGAGTTCTGATAAAAGCCAATGTTTTCTGACTCGCTCGTGGTAGTAAGGACACAGAGGCAGGCTGAGAACAGAACAGTGTGAGAGTTTTACCATGAGGAAGGTAAGATGTAGTTGTCTCAACATCTTATTCAACACAGACACAGACTAGAAATTTGACTCCTCCAAGGGAATTAAAAATCTGAAGTCTTTAAAGACTGGTGCCATTACTTTGTGGCCTCTCTCACCTCCGCTCCTGTATGTCAGAAGACTAAAGAGTGGTTTCACACGAGCTGAGAACACCCATCCTAATTACTATCATGGGTTTAGTTCTTTACCAGAGCTCAATAGACTATACTGGAACCAACTAAAACGCTGGCTGTAGGAATGACAGTTGATGCTTACTGCTTAAATTGATCCATGGCCATATTGCTTATTATGTGCAGATCAGCCACAATTCTAAATGGTAAATATGTATCACACAGAGATGATTTATGAGCATGCTACATCTTTCTTTCACATATTAGTACAGATACAACTGATCCTTTATTACAGACTTTTTCCTAAATTACGTCCAAATCCCAGAAAGCAAGTATGCTGGATGTACAAGCAACACAGTATGATTGAATTTTAACACAATTAGTCACAGGAGGAGAACAAAATAGAACTTATTTTCCAAAAGGCACAGATGTACATTGGCATTTTAAAATTTACTAAGTATCACTGCACTGTTTTATCCTTCAGAGTATAATGGAGCATTAGATTGATTCTTGATGTCACTGCTGAATCAGCCAAAAAAATCTGAATCACATCTAGGTCATGGGCTCAAACTGCTCACCAAATAGTCTGTTTGGACGCGAGTCATTAAGGGCATGGAGAAACACTTCCTGTGCACATTCACTGTACATAAAAACTATCACAGTTATACAGTTAATCAGATACTTTGAGGACCATATTGTAGAGCACACATTAGAGGAAAAAGGATAAAGCGGTTAACTACCCAATTCAGTCCTAATGACATTGACTAAACTAACAGTTTAGTTTCTTTCTTTTAGAAAGAAAAACTTTGATCAAAAAGTTTTAAAAAATAAACATAACTGAAGACAGGCTTTTTAAAAATCATGATAGACCTTCATATTAAAATGCTTATTAGAGCTTTCCTCTGCCAGTTACTATTGTCAAAACATACAGCCGTAGTTAATAAGACAAGACTAGACTTAACTATTGACTTTCATAATAAAACATGAAGACAAAAATGAGGCTTGGTATAATTTATAAGAGAGAAAATTATGTACTAAAAGCAAGACAGTAAATCAATTTTAAACACCAAACACAATTTATGTCTGACTTTAAAACTCATCCTCAAAACATTAATCTAGACAAAGGCCAGAAACTGAATGAGGCATAATTTGTGAAACTGATACCTTTCATCACAACCTCTAGCTGAAAAGGTCATTAGATATATTATATCTAAGTGAGCAGCTTATCCCTGCTTCATTACTGATAATTAAGGCAAGTAATATTTTCTTGACAGTAATGTGTCCAGTAAGAGATATTGTCTAGTTTGCATAAACCAGACATTAATTACCAGAGTAGTATCAGAGATAAAAAAAATTAAGTACCTGTGTAACATAATTTCATTATTTTTTGTTCATTTCCTTAAAGAATTAGCAGGCTCAGAAACATAATGAGCATATTAAGAAATCCATTTCCAAGCATTTATTAAAATCCTTATTACACATTACACAAATATATTTTTTTACATACATAAACGGAAATGAAGGCATCTTGAAATAACCACATTATTTAGATATTTTGTCACCTTTACTAGATGTTGCTTTACTAGAGAACATTCGATGGCGAAGTTCAGTGATCAAATAGTAGGTTCATACTGGGATTTCATTTCAAATGTTAAGGCTTTTGCACAGACGAAGTCACAAATGACTCCACGACCTCTGATCTGCAACTTCAACTCATGTAAAGGCTGTTTCACCTTATTTGCACAAACGGTAGCTCTGTTGTTATACGAAATAGCATCTGTATCAAATACCTGTGTGAAGATGACAAATTTGTCACTTAGCTCATAATCTGTTTAACAGTTTTCATTTCTCAGTAGAAACACCTCTCGATATTTTTAAAAGCTACGCTGCACAGTGTTTGGCAAATAGAAGAAAGATTAATCACCTGTAATGGTTTATTCATCAAGGTGTGTTATCTATCATAGTTCACTCGATAACCTAGACATATGTTATCTAGAGAGATCTTACCCTTAGTCATGCACCACATTTAAATGCTGTTGTCACTGCATGATATGTAGAAGGCATAAAAGCAGTACCCTATCCTTTTCATTTCTCTTAACTCCAGAATCCCTGAAAATGTGAATGTGTATTTGACGATAAAACCTGAGAAACAGTTACAGTGTAAGGAGCTGCTTTTTCTCCTTTGAGCTCCTGTCCCCAGGAACATTTGCATTATGAGGGCTTCGAGCAGTATTTCTCACAAAGCATCATTAATTTAGAGGAGGGTGCAGGAGTCCATTGCTGGACAGGAATTGGCTTCATTGTTACCATGAAGCTTGCTCCCTACCAGACAGAAAGCAGCTCTGTGGTGGTCTCAAAATAAGATGCCCTGGACTTTCTAGGGAAAAAAAAGCCAGTGATCAAAGGCAAGGTAGAAGATGGATGGTAAGGAAGAGGAGGAAGACTGTCACAGATCTCTGAGGCAATTAAAAAAGCTGCCACCAAAAGAAAGCATGTTCATCTAGAAGACATTTACAGAAAACTGTCTCTCAGCTATGGGGTGTATAAGAACTACGGAAAGGATATACACATCCCCTTCTATACTGTGTAGACAGTATTTAGAGAAGGCAGGGCTTGCACATGCATTTCTGAATTCTGCTACAGACAAACACCCCATGGATACTATCAACTTTCAGCCCGTATAGCTTGAACGCACATAATCAAAAACAGTCAGAGGAGCAGTTTTACTGGTGTTATTTGTGCACGTTATAGCAAAACAGTAGATGTATTAAGTAAATAGACTGACAATGTGTTATCATCATGATCATGTGTCAGATACAGACCTTAAATACTGGAAAGATAATTGAAAGATCTGTTTTGTGATAACCACATAATGATAAATCAGCATGGAAGCTAAATTAAGGCAAAGAGGGCGAGTATCTGGAAGAGGCAATGAGGAAATCTTTCAGAAGTAGTTGACACTATTCAAATTCATTAGATCTGATCAAGTCTATTTTTGAAATTTGCAATGTGCAAAATGACCACTTCATCATGGGCATCAGAAGTCAAAAAGTCATTACTTGGGTTAAAGGAAATATAAGGAAAGGGGAGGGTATGATCATAACCATGCCTGTATACGCTGTCCCCCTTACTACTGAGGTAAGCAGAAGATGATCTTCAGTTGCATTTAATGTTTCTTCCTCCTTTCCAAGGACAAAGACCAAACAATAGTAATGAGCTCGTGAGATAAAGTTCTGCAAACTTGCTTGGGATTTGTGGTAGTATGTGGAGTTGCAACGCCATGTTGCAGGTCTGCATTTACATGAGACCACATGATATAACATGAATGTGTAGAGAGCCATAAATATCAGTCTCTATGAGTACTAATACAGTCTCTCACAATAGTACAGATTCTGGGTACAGGTTAATTAAAAGTCCAACAGAAAAATAACCAAAGTGATTGTATTTAAAGAGAAAACCCACTGAAACTGGAAAATAAACTTAAAACTGGTCACTCCAACCCCAAACAAAGCTATCAGCACTCTCACTGAAAACTGGTTATATTCATCTATGCAACCCTGCTAGACTTTCTTGTGACAGCAGTAGCCAAAATAGCATTTTCCATGGCAAGTGGTCAGGATATTTCTGCCTTTTCTTTTGGATCAATACCCAGTCATGGCCTGGTTACCTGTAAGCTAGATTAGAGAAGGCATTAAAAGCAACAGGGAATAGCCAGCTAACAGCATCACCTGAAACAACACTCCCACTGTTATTTGCTAAGGTGAGTGCATGATGCAGCTTCAGCTAACTAGCTAGGTAACCAGGGTCCAAGGCTGGCCCATGGCCATACAGCTCTAATGATGCTGGCTCTTACCCATCGTTGTCCATTCCTTTGGGTCTTGAAGACTGGCTGGACTCAGTAGAAAGGCAAAGCTGACAAATCTTAGGGCAGGGTATATAAAGGTAAGTTAGTTTTGCATTTTTAGAAGCTGATTTTACCAGAAAGTAACCTGACCAACTGCTATCAATGTATGAACACATTGGTTAAATAAGTAGGTATTTTTATAACCCTCATGCCATAATACACTTTTGCTTGATGACTTTGTAGCTTTTTTTAATCACAGTATAAGTTCAAACACATATCTTCTTACTAAAATTTACCTCTAATATTTTGATAAAACCCAAAAGAAGTCACATCTCAAATATAAAAAAAAAATCTCAAAGACTGAAAATCAAAATAGAAGTGATCTCAAATGTTAATTGTCTATTTTAACATCGCCAGTGATGGAAAATGTCCTCATTCTTTCTAATTTCTTGGGTAAAACAAGTGACAGCAAGCATTGGCACCTGGCAGATATAACCAACTGACGTTACTTTTACTCTAAATATCCTGAATTCAGACCTGAAAAAGTTGTTGATTAGCCTCCAAAAGCTTTCTAAATTTGAACTATTATTCTTTAACAGAAGAACAGTCCTACTGAGTCAGTGACATGTAAAACATTGCTCACTGGTGTCAGTATTTGTAGGACTATGGAATATCAAGTATGATACTGCAGATGGCTATTTATTTATAAATAATAGCAGTAGTTCAGTAATGAATTATTCATATGTGGTATAATATTGACAAAAATAACTTGCATGTATGTCCTGAAACATTTGCTGGTTTTGGTGCTGTTACAAATTACTTCATACATCTGGTTTTACTCTGTATTTTGATTATAAAATGATCTGAGTAAAAACATAAAACAATCTTTTGTGCCAAATTTATAGAATCAGTATGCTTTAATGGATAATCACATATAAAATAATTTATTAACATCCCCTATATGCCACATATGAACTTATTTTCTTAACCTTGAAACTTTGAATTTACAGGTTCTGGCTGTCATTTGGTATTTGTGGGATCTGTATGTTTATTTTTTGATAGAACAGTGAAACTGAGGCCCAAATTACTAAACTGAAATAAATAATTCAAATTATAAACAAACTACTTCTTAAATATTTTTTAAAAGGTAGCAAATGACAAAAAATTAGAAAGCCTTCATTTTCTGTTCCACTGAATTGATCATATGCTGATTTGTGATGTTATAGCACGTCTTTTAAAAGTTTTATTTTCATTTGTGTACTTTCCTTACAGTAAGGAAATTTGAAAATTTTTTTTGCAGGCAATACAGTTTTAAATATTAATTTGAATTTTACTACCTATTTTCATGCAAGAGAAAAGAAAGTTGAGAATAAAAACCTCATAAGGACAGGAGAGAAGGTATAGAAAAAAGGGAAGTGGGAATGAAAGACAAAGGACTTCAAAAATGATAAGGAAAACAGTTTAGGAGGAAAATGGAGAGCCTAAAGGGAAGAAGAAGAATGAAAAAAACACAATTCCACACCTTTTCCATGACAATAAATTTTATAGGACTTTTTCCTGCTTTATTAAAAAGGAGCTGGAAGTGTGTTACATAGATGTATATATGTATGAGTATATATAGGTAACGTGTGTTTTAAGTGTATAGTTGCTTTAACACACTTACTCTTTTCCCAGTTTTTGAACAGATCGTGAAAGCCACATTCAAAATTTCTCAACAATTTCTTCAGTAAGTGCTTCTTCAGAACATGGGTAGAAAATACATAGATTAACAACCACCCATGAAAGCAGAGGTACAATGTGAAGCCATCTCCATATTTCTTTCAATTTATAACTTTGTACCTCCACAATAAGAGGATGCAGACCTTATGTACATTTTAGAAATGTATTTTTGTATGAATTTCATTGTGATTATTGATTAACCTCAGTAAATTTTATAACTGGCACTGAGATAACAATATGAACATAAGTAATTTTAATTTAAATATCAAGTCCATCCCAAACTTCTAATCATAAACTGATTCTGGAAAAGTTCTGAATCTGGAATGCTTAATGAAATTAAGGATTTTTCTGTAATTTATACAGATTGTTCATTTTTATCTTGATAATTGGCTAAATGTGATAATTTCATGTCATTCTAGCAGTAACAGTAACTTGTTCATTTTATTAATGTTTTATTGTTCTTTCCATCTATTTTTTTGATTTGGTATACAGTTACCAATGTATGTTATTTTGCTAAAAGTATTAATAATAGACACAATGGAATATTTTTTCAGATATGAAGTGTAATTTCAGAAACCTTGGGAACCTCAGTGTATTTCAAAGGTGTAAACTTATGCTGACAACTCCTCCTAATAAGTCTTTGCTTTTCACAGCTTGCCTCAGTTTAAGAGGCAGAAATTAGCATTCAGTGCTTAAAATGCTACCACTACATCTTCAGCTTCTTCAAACCTGAATTCAGAAAGGGCAGAATTCAAATTTAATTTATTAGCAAACTGGGAAAAAAGCTTACAAATCCAGCCACTGTTGTCAGTTATCAACCTAAACCTGCAGCTGCATAATTACTTCAGTGTTAAATTTGACTGGAAAATAGATTGAACTATTCTGTATGGCTGTACAAAGAATAACAAGAGATAGAATAATTTTTAAAAACAAAATCTGATTCCAAGTAAGATACACTATTTTTCTCCCTCTTTTGTTCACTTAAAGCATTAAGCTTAAGATATGTTTTGAACATTGGGGAAAGATTTACAGACTCCTTGAGGATGTTTGTAGTGGGTTTCTTCTAATAGTACGAGCATGAATGTGTACTCTTCATGTTTCCACACTTTCCCCTGTGACAGATATGGAGTAGTAAAGGGACCAATACAAACCAGACAGCTTTTCAGCAGTTTTAGGGCATGTACTTGAAAACTGCATTTTTATTTTAGGTTTTGACAAATGGAAAAATCATGTTTAAAATTCTGACATCAAAACCTGCAATTTCATGCTTCATCTGTACAACATCCTTTTAGATGTAAATACACAGGAAAGTAAACACCATTTAAAAATTTACCCCTTAAATTCAATACTAGGCATTTTCTCATGTTAATTGTCTAGAGAAAAAAATCTAGGCAAAATGTGCAGTAAATCTTTAAAAATTAAGGATTTTGGACCAAGATTCTATTTTAAAATTATTCATTACATTCTTGTGGTTTTGGCATCTATATTACCTTATTATATATTTCTTCTTATGCATAGAAAATGCTAACAAAAGTTAGCAATACTGCATTAAAACACTGAAGCAGCTAAACTTCTGCTTAATGTACAACAGTAACTAATACAAACCTGGAATACATTCTGACAAGGAGCCCGTCTGACCTATGTAAGTAATTTCCTTGGTGCAGCATACAAAAATTAATTTGTGTCAAACAAGAAAAGCCAAACTATTTCTAAGAAATATAAAATTTATATATTCCCGCATTTTGAACAGTGTCTGAAACACTGCTCCAAAAAAAGAAAGTAATTTTTAACTACACTTGCAAGTACAGCCTGTAAGAATGCTTCAAATAAATGAAGTCTGGTGATCTGACTGGATGAAGATGCACACAAGATGATAAAGCAAGACTGTGAATATCACGAGCATTTTCCTGTAAAAATTTCTTACACAACTACTTGAAACTCTTCAAATTTTGCATTTCAATGCCAGGTTACAAAATTCTATCTAACACCATTTTTGTTCATACCCATATGATCAGAATCTTATTTTAAGGAAGTCAGTAATCACTCTTCATTTATAGAAGAAAATTCAAAGAAAAAAAAAAATCAAGACAAAATCTAACCCAAATCTCTTGATACTTGTGAGATCAATATGAAGACTCCATCTTCATATATGGATCTGATCATGTTAGGTAGCAAATTTGCTTTATCTTAGAAAACTACTAAAAAAATTGGATTATTTATGTGATAATTTATTCCTGGCCTATTCTTCAGATAGACCTTTCTAGATGGGAGAATTTCTGTTACTTTTGCTGTTTGCTTCCTGAACTGCAGAGGAAAATTAAGGAAGGAATCAGCACAGAATTCAATCTGGGAATTTTCTATTCACTCAATGTGCAATTGAAAAATGGCAATTTTTATAAAAGCAATCTCAAAACTCAATGAGTTCAGTATGAGGATTAGTGCCTAAATTTCTCATTTTGGGAAAATGTTAAAAAAGACCACTCATTTAATGTAAAACCATGGCTTAGTAGCCATAAGCTTAGTAAACTACTTTTCTACAACATTCTGCAAGGCTGTGTAATATCCAAACGCTCATGTGGAACAGCTGCACTGACACAATGGGCTGCAGACGTTTTTACTGTCCTAATAATCCATATTAAAGAGTCCCTAAATACTCATTGATGCGACAGACCATAACAACTCCCATGGAGCTGTTACAGTTTATCAGGTCAGTGATCTGCATACTGAGGATTCCCCAAGTACTCATTGACAGGTAGCATCTCATATACACTTGTACTAAAATAATAATTGCTTCAAAGGAACTGTTAAATCCCAGTTGCAAGAACAAATTAATTTAAAACCACTGAGACAGCACTTTGTTTTTTCTAAAGATCTGACAAATCTAGACAAATTTACTAGACAAACCAAGACATCCGAGCAGAACAACTGTTCTCAAATATTATGGCTGTACGGTGTTGTGGTTAAGAATATCATCTACCTTGTCTTCAGTGAATTACTATCGCTACCTTTCTGCTAGGCAAGGGTGACCCAAAACCTATCCTTGACACTGTTACAAAAGAATGAATTAAAAACCTGGTATATAGTTAATCATGTTAATTGAAGCCTTGAATTGATTGTTCCCTATGTCCTCGGTTTCCTCCTCTGTGTAGTGTTTTCTTCTGTCCAGACCTCTTTAACTATAAATCATTGAACCCCATATTTTTTCCTTTCTCTTTTTTCCATACCCCAACAAGTGTTTAGCCTTGTCATTTCAGATCTGTTTAATTTCTTACTCTCCTATTTCCTCTCACTACATTTATGCTCTACAGATTAAAGGAAAAAAATCATAGAGAGTATAGAAACCTTTGCACCCAAAAGAAGCTGTAGTGATTGATCTGCTCCCACCCACTGCACCATGCAATGACACACCTGCTTCACACTCTAGACAACTTTCTGGCTTCATCTGAATTTCAGACAAAGCTGAGCATGGAAGCATCCACGCAGACTACCAAAAAGAGTGAATGACTAGATGGAAACTGCCTACAGTCAAAACACAGGTCCTCTGAAGGCAGAAATCTAAAAGAAAAGGCTGATTCACAATGTTAAATTAGAATACGTTAGAGTCTATGCCCTTGACAAACTTCAGCCTGATAGTGCTATCCTCTGCCACTTGGTATAGGCAGTGGTATATGTGTCACTGGAATTCAGGGCTAATTCTGATATTCCTACTAGTTCTTACATCATTTGCTCCACAGGGCTCTGAAATCATACACTTCAAGTATTATTTATAGTCCAATCAAGAAGGAAATCAACTACATTGCTTTTTTATGTCACTTGCTTTTTATGACTCATTTATGTTATGGCTACCAGGACAAATAGATCTAGCTGACATTGGTGGTTGTGTGTTTGTGAAAACATTCTTCATGAAAACTGTACTTCTAAATCACATGAGACCTCAATCAAGTTTATATTAACAGTCAGGGTAGTCGCAGTATTCTTGCACAAAACGCAGCAGCTGAAAGCTGATAGTCAAACTAAGGAACTAAAACAAGAAGTGTAAGAAGTCTCAAAAACCCCTCAACAGATCCATGACTTTCCTAATGCTGGCTATAAGAATGTACAGTGAATTTCTCAAAAGTTAAATATCATAAAAATCAAGAAGAGAGCAATACTTCTTCCCTTAGAACACTCCTAATAGGTAACTGTTCTCCCCAGTCCTCATATTTTATGCTTCCCTTGTCAAGACCTGAATTATTTCTCTGCAGTCTTTTTCTTTGTCATCTTGATAAATCCAGGCATATTCTAAACATTATTGCAAAGGTTATTTTCCTAGACCAGTGCTTTGGTCAGGAACACCAACCTCCCTCTGCCCTTCTATTACCCCATTTTTTACGACTGAAGCAAATACAAACCACATCTTAATTTTCATAGTCCTTGCAATTTAACATCAGTTTATATACCACCTCTTAAACAGCAGCATACTTACTCTCTATTTGTGAAATCTATTTCCTGCTTTCACTTCTTAGGTTTGGGATGCTCTGCACACGAAAATTCACAAAACTGTGTCATTATACTCCTTCAAAATTCCTCTTCAAAATTTCCTCTTCTATGAAAACCTCTTCTCTCATGGAACTTGCATGCTGAACTAAGTGAAGTCTTAGGCTATGTTGGCAAAATCCTAACACAGCAAGTTACTGACTTTTGCCTCTGCTTAAGAAGATAAGGACTGGCACTGTTAGCCTGAACAGCTCTCCCAGCCTCATCCTAATAGAGCTGTAAAACACTATTCTTGCTGCAGCCAAAGGATTAGAGATAGGGTCAGGGTATGTGTGTGTATGTGTACGTGTAGGTCTCTCCACAGTAGAATTAATTTTCTTTGCACAATCTCACCTGTAGTGGCAAACAGAGTCAAAAGTCATGACTTGCTGAACCCTTCTCCAGCTTTCTCTCCTGACATTGCCTTTTTTTTCCCTTCCCTTCTCTTTGCAAAAGGAACAGGAGAAAATGCAAGGTTTTTCCTCTTCCTGTACATCTCAGTTGCACTAGAAGTTTTTGATTGCTGCGGGGCTTGGCAAAGATGAAGGCGGCAACCGTATAGAGAAAAAAGATTGAAAGTTCCTGAGGGGCTGCTAGAGAAGGAGGTAGTATTAGGAAAATGGCATTTTAGAAGAGAGGGAGAGAGAGAAACCAGGAGAGTTAGACCAGGAGCAAGCTTTTGTCCAGCTAAGATATGGGACTATGGAGACTCCTTTAGCCTTAACCATTAGTCCAGAACTACAGGGACTGAGATCTAGGTTTTCATGACAGACTTAGAAGAACAAATAAACCCGGTTCACTCAACAAAGCAACACCCCACCCTTCTAATGGTTGAGAAGGCACTTTGCAAGGGAGTGAGAGGTGTACTTTAACAGTGAGATCTACTCACCATCTGTGCTGTTGTGTGGGGCCTGGCATGGTTAGGACCCCAAAATCCTCTTTACAAATAAGGATATAGATGCTAGAATCATCCTGGACCTGAATTTGCAAATGAAGCATAAGATTAAGGCGGGCCACCATACTTTCTGGTGTGCATAGAGAAACCCTGACAGTAAGAATCCTCGGTTCTTTGGTGCTTCATGACTCCAACTGACAGTGGGTTTGTCTTCTTTTGAAGCAGATTTATCTAACCAGGATCCCAAAACATTACAGACAAAATGAACTGAATAAGCAACGGTGACAGTGTTCATAACTCATCTGCCTTATATAATCTACAATGAGATTTGATGTGACTAAGTAGGCCTTCCTCCAAAAAAGTGCCGAGGTAACAGAAGACTGAAGGTGAAAAATCCGGAAAAGGGAAATGGTTCATAGATTTCCACTGAGAGGAGGAAAGGCAGTGTGATGAAACACCTGAATCAATAGTCCTGCATCAATAAAAGTGGTTGGACTGATACGTTTTTCTGTTCTTTGTGATTGAAGCCAGTCTTTGAATATTTATGCGGAATGGGCTTCAGTCTGTACAAAAAGCTTTTTTCTGTCTTTGTCTTCATGGGCTCTAGGAAGAAGCAAAAACAACTAAGTTATATAAGCCTAGAATTTTTAATGTTATGTAGAACTTTCATCAGTTGTGGAGCTAAATGAAATAATTCATCGAACAGTAGTTTTCCAACCAGAGATTGCATTTCTTTTGGCAAATCAACACTATTAAGTCACAACGACTCTTATGTTGCTAGGGAGTTCAGAAAATAGTCAGTGGCAGTGCCCACAGCATTTGAAGCACCTTGATTTGAAGTTCTGGATGTCAGCTGAACTTTCATCCCAGAGGACAGAGAATCCTCCTTTGAATCTCTAGGACATAACACTGACTATCTGGCTTTCTTTTGTTAACGAGTTCATATTCACAGCAAGCCAACAGAGTCTGGTTGCTAATCAAGTGTAGCAGTAAAGAAGTTAAGGCATTAATCTAGCTGCTAAAGGCATTCCAGTATTTGGAGTCTTTGTCTGAAAAGCAAGATTACTTGGGTTTTCCTATCATGATTCTTAAAACAAAGATGAGGAAGGTGGGCAGATGAAGAAGAAAACAGGATGAACAGGAACATCAGCCAAAAAATAGTGACCACAGCTCACAGCATTATATAAAGAATATACATCACAACTGCTGTCTATGTGGCCTGATTTATCACTTTACATCTAGTTCTATTTACTTAATTTTTACATTATATAAAGTACATCCCAACATTAAAACTTACAGTATGAGTGTTGCTAATTAAACATTTTTCAATAGCTCTCTTGATGTATCGTAGTCTTGTAAATTCAACATTGGAAAGTAGATCAACATCTATAAAACATTAAGACCTTGTTTTTAAAAATTAAAGGCGGCCCAAAATTACCTTTGAAACACAAACATGGCAACATATTACAACATCACAATGTATTGACAGACTGCTCTGATGGAAAAATCACTATGCCATTTCAAGAGGGAATGCTATAACCTTTTTGGTGGTTTTCTGTTCTATTAGATGCAACACCACTTTTTGCATGCTGTCTTTTGCTAGCTCTTATACTTTTTTCAAGACTTTTGTATAAATCAGTCATTATGAGGAGCACTCTGGTAATTAGTATTGTTTGCTCTGACATAGATAATACCTGATGAAACCTAAAATTCATTCAGAGTCCCATATATTCTCTCAGCCATGTGCCTTACCTTTATTTTGAACTGACAGCAGAGTCTTATCACATAGGCATTTAGGATATACTATTAGTGTTTTAAGCCAAATAAACCTGAACAATGATCAGGTCTTTCTTAAACTAGTATGTAAACACTTGCAGAGTTCAATAAATCCCTTTCTCCCCAAAAGATGTTTCTCTCTCTAGATATACTCATGTCCTCTCTTTCATACTTCAAAAAATTTAGTACAATTGACACACTGTGACCATTTACTGTTATGCCTATGTTGGCACTTGCTCTTATAAAATTCCTGGGGTCAACTTTAGCCAAGCCAAAGTACCCTTGTTTTTAATTGTAATTGTAATCCAATCCCTAAAATTCATCCCGTTCTCAAATGATGTCTCTGCTATTATTTTACTTTCTGACTACCTGGTTTTTTCTAAGTAATGGGTTTGAGTTTTACAGACATATCAACCAAATGCTTATGCAGCGTTCTATTGATTCCATTTGCACAAACACATGCAGGGTCTGCTCCATTTCACAAATCAGCAGTCTCTGCAGTAGTTTCCTGTACACAGGTCTCATTGCTTGCAAAAAAAAAAAAAACAAAATGAGTTTTTTTGCACATTTTTACATATGGTTTTTAGTCAATGGTAAGTTTGACTTGACACTTTCCTAATATGTGTCATATCTCAGGAATCAGTGTTATGTGTGGCCCATGAAGTAGTTTTCAAAGGATCAATACTATGTGAAGTTTTATCAACACAACAAGGAGACTTACATATTCTCTTTTTTTAAAAAAATTACTATTTTTTGGGAAGAAGTTTAAAATCTATTCTATTTTCTGTCTCCAAAAGCAATAATTTGATTTCAAGTGGATTTTAAAATTATGCCTCTGTAATACAAAGGCATTGTAATGATCTCTTCTTCCTTCTACAATAACAAAGCTGTTATGAATCACTGCAGTGTGTGTAGATATGGAAATTGATGGGGAAGCCGTCCTTGAATTACAGACTAGATTTGCATCAACTTCATCTGCTGTTTATGACATTTTAATGTCTTGAAGGATTCTTAACAGTGGCTTCACTGCTGTAAGTATATAAATATTACCTGAACACTTTTTTATATACTTAATTATTTTATATACTTAATATTGCTAGGTCCTATGGGTATTCATGCACCCTAAGTAACTACAGCAATCCCAAATCCACTAATGTATGATCAGAGACGGATTATGATAAATAAGTTTACTATTCAACCTTCCAGTTTATAAGAACATATATAGTTAAGTATATAAAAAAATGTTCAGGTAATATTTAATTTGAACTTGGGAAACATTCATATACTGGTCTTACAAGAAACAACCCTAGCCGAAGTGACCGCCTCCACATAGGAATCTGTGAT
>NW_010529911.1:25626-35145 GCF_000687285.1 Phaethon lepturus
TTCCTGCTGTTTGTCGTATCTTGATATTTTAGAAGGCTACCATAATAGTTATCTATTTTATAAATTTATGTAGGATGCAAATTTCCAGCATAACTTGCAATCAATTTTTCAAAACAGGAAATATTTATTTTTCATATATAAAAACATCAATTGTATGCCAACAGTCTTGTCTGATATTGATTTAAAATGTTTCAAAGATAGGTACTGCACTTTTAAAGCCTAAAATGCTGTGCACAAGTCACATTCAAGAGGACAGAGAAATTTTATGATCTAGCTTGGGAACTACTAACTTCCAGTGGAAAGACATCCTGAGATATGTCACCATTTATACATCCCATATTGTGTGCTATATTCAAATGTGCAAGCACTTAAAGCCTATGTCAGCAATGGTTGACACGGTTGAATTATAACAACTGTATCAATAGACATCACTCACCATAAATAAATACATGGAAATACCTTTTTTTACTAAAAGAACTTTTTTTTTCCCTGTAAATACTTTGCACAGGACCATCTAATGATCTTATTTAGATTAATATAGAGAAGTTGCTTGGAAGAGATTACAAATAACTGCATTTTTATCTTAAAATGTAACGTTCAATGACTACTATAACTGCACGTAAGTACATTTACAGATCCTATAGCCAGAACTAGTTGGGGATGAGGGCATAACTGGGTGTGAGAAGACGAATGAAATAAATTTAAGTGTACAATTGAAGTTGACAAGATTACAAAAAAAAAAGTCAGATCTTTTTATAAAGCTTGCTGCTTATTTTTAAAAAAGATAATACATTAATTTTTGTCATTTTGGGCAGCTTCACCCTATCTCTCTTGAATATCTAAGACGATACATGAACTAATCGTACTACATAATTATGTTTAACAAATGATGTAAAACTGCAAGATACACATAAGTGAGAGAAAGTAGTAACTGACAGGAAATCATGCTTACAATGTTACCAATCTAATTTAGTCAATAATTTCAATCTCAGATCTTTTGTAAATACACCAGGCTAAGTCATCAGCACATATCAGGACACTATGACCTATTTGCTAACAAAACCAGTGCGGATAACAAAGTATCTTGAACACTTTAATACATAGATTCATTTTAAAAAATCTTTATTAGGGCTACCTTAAGAATTAGGAAGTGGTCAACAAACTTAGTCCCCAAAGTATAGCTGGTCAAGCTACCATGTATTTAAGATATTACTTATCTTAAGTTTTCATTGAAGTCATAAGTCATAAACCATTCTTGGTTAATTAACATGGCTGAATTCACCAGAAGTCAAGATCATAGTACTATAAAACTGCATGTTATAAATCCAGCAATCTGTCTTTTCAGTCACTGCTACTCAGTACTCACAGAAAGAAGCTGTCACATACACTTCTAGGTAGACAAAAAACTGTCGCACAGAAACTATCTAAGAAACGGCAACTGGAATATGGAAACCAAAAAAGAAAATCTAAGCACGGAGAAGTGACTAAAGGGCTCAGACTAACACAGGAGAATTGATCAAGACAAGTACATACATACTCGTACGTCATCATAAGCAAAATAATCTTTTTTTACAGACAATGTTTTCAAGAATCAGCGGTTCACCAATGTTTCAAGATTTAGATTTAAATATATCTTAATAATATACCAGACTGTTATGCTCTTTATTTTTTAAATTATTTTAAAAACTGTAATCGCTTCTATTGTCAGATTTGTAAGTTTTTGCATAAAAATAGAAAATGTCTAAGTAACTTCCTTTTAGGAATCTATTGATAACCTAGCATAAACTCCTTTTAAGCAAGATTAAAGAAAAACTCTCTAACCAGCATCAATCCTTACTTTAGTGTGAATAACAGGATGCAAACTTTTCATTTTTCAAACTGTTGAGGAATTTGCAGACCCAAACAATCCAAATCATTCTCTCGTAATTTCTTTGGTGCTGCAGTGGTAACAGGATGGCACTCCTCTGCCACCTCTACACCCCTTTAATATTGTTGTATAGACCATTAAAACAGTATAGCTATTTAACACATAATAGCAGAGGCCTGAAAAGGATCTCATTTTTTTATGACAACTGTTTCTTCTGATGTGGACAAAAACTAT
Organism: Phaethon lepturus; assembly: GCF_000687285.1. Lineage (NCBI taxonomy): Eukaryota > Metazoa > Chordata > Aves > Phaethontiformes > Phaethontidae > Phaethon > Phaethon lepturus. Next base: position 27,728 of record NW_010529911.1, read on the forward strand.
TATATATGAGGAAGATCATTATGCCAAGTGATAGCATAAATCTTTCGATGGCACACAGGAAAGAATACAGAAGAAAATCTCAAATTCAGACTAAAAATCTCAGAAGTTATTTTTTAAGAAGTCATGACTATTACCAAGGGAAAAAAAACGTTCTGGAATCATGTACCAAACCAAACAGTTACTACAAGAACATGTTGAGGCAATATGATGTAAATAGCTCTGGTTCAGTGGGTGCTCTGCTTGGGCTACCAGGTCTAACATGGCAATACTGCTTTTTGTACGCATAAGAGCTGGTTTAGACATAGCAGCTTCTACACAGGGCACTGTGTTGTGCCATAGAGATACACTCAAAGAAAAAAGGTTGAGAACAAAGTTAATTACAATAAATAAATGAATAAATATGGATAGCAGGACATAAATTATGGGTAGATTTAGTACGCTGCTACTGTAAGAAGTGAACTCAACATGATTGTGTGGCTGAGTTATTATTCCCTGCATTCAGAGCAGCTGGTAACTAACATTAATGATTTATATATTCAAAAGGGTCCTGATTCTTCTGGACTAGTTGGCTGGAAATGCTACAGAAAGCACGATACCCATATTACTTAGCTTCCTCTCCACAACTACAACAGATACACGTACTACATTCAGCTGTCAAGCATTTCAACAAAATTATTAATTCAGCTTGAACTTAATCCGCTGAATGGAAGTGCTTGAAAAAATGTATTTCAGTTTTAAGAAAGGAGAGAAGTATGACTTGATGTGTCAGAAAGAAAATTAGGCTGATAGTCATGCCTTTATGAGTGCACCAATGAAACTCCCTTTTTCAGCAACAGGAATGGACTGTACTTATTTGAAAGGACAATTTGACTGCAGATCTTCATGCTTCTGTTGAAATACATAAATACAGCAAACCACGCTGTTACACAAAACAGTGAGAAATCAAAACATATTTCAGAATGCAATTCTTCAGCATTTTCTATCTGGATTACCACAGAATCACAGAATATCTCAAGTTGCTAGGGACCCATATATCAAAATGGTGTACGTTTTAACTCAATATGTTGGAACTGTGTCAGAAAACGACATAGAAATTATCTCCCTAGAAATAGAATTTTATTACCCTATTACCCTAACTATTCAGAAACTTTGTATTTGAACAAATTAATTATATCCAGTGAAGCTAATCATACACAACACTAATGACAAGTAGCACTCCTGATGACATAGCCTATTACTTAAATTATTATGATAAAAGTGACTCCATACAAAAAGGACAATACTTAGGAAAAAGCAATCCTAGAAAGCTTTTTACTCTGAAGAATATTTGAGTAATCCTGCACAGAAATAAAGGGGCTGTTTTGTCAGATCATATTTGCACAGACAGCTTTTAAACCAGCTAAGTATACACAATATGAATAAATTTACAATTTGGGAAAGAACGAAAAGGTTCTTATATGACAGAAGCGGATTTTGCTTTGTCATTCTTTCTTAGGTTCTGTGTTATCAAAATGCTCCAAGCAGGTGTAAGCTTTGGTAAAGGTCAACACAGTAACAGGCATCTTGTCTGATGTTTGAGGAGCGCTACTGGTCTATTAATAGCATAACATTCTAACAAACAATACATGACGTTTTAAATACCTCTTGAATATTTTATCTCCTATACATCCAATATCACACTGGTTAATCTGAGAGAAGGAGTTTAACAGCTTTAATGAATTACAGATTGGAAAATGCTTCACAAAACCAAAAGCTTTGGTTAGGGGAAAGTAATGCAGCAATGCATCTGAAAATAAGGAAATCTAAGGAAAAAAATAATCTCTGCCTATACATGCTTTGCTAAAAGTCCCTTGACACAAATAAAAGGATCCTCCCCAACATATGGAGGAGTTGCTATGCCCTTCCGGGGATGGTCTGTAGCTATGTTCACCTCAGGCACGCCAAGGAGAGGTGAATTGTCAAATGTAATTTCCATCATTGGGTGGTTTGGTTGAGGCAGATTAGTTGTACGCAATCATGATAGATAGTTTATCCCAGCCCCAAACTGCTGCTTGGGAAATCTTGCACGCAAACGAACAGAAACTCAGTCATTATTAGTGTCAAGTAGGTACACGGAGGCAAAATTTGGTTGGCAGCCAGGCAAGATGAATCAAGGCGAAAAAGTGACCAATTGCATGTTCAAAATGGAAATTGATAGGCATGTTGTAGTTTGGAAAGATTTTAAACACCAGAAAAAGTCATACATTATTAATTATTCAGAGATAAATATTTAAAAAGTCTTTCTCTACGAAGAAATACAATTTTTTAAGTCAATGTAAATCACATGTATAGTGTCCTAATTTTAAGCTTCTTTATCCCAGAAGCTTCACTATGACAGTTCAGAGCACTTCTTATTATGTAACTTTAAATATTCCTGTTCAGTAAAAATATTGCAAATTAAAAATTATCCACCAAACAAACATTTTTAAAACAAGAGGTGTATTAGTTTTGCTCAATTATTTGTAAGCAAAGCAACCATTGGCACCCCTCCCAGTGGAGTATAATGGTCATATTTATCACCTTTACCTTTTCAAAGGTACCTAAATATTTAATGAACAAAACAGTAAAATCCACCTGTGTGAGCAATCACAATCCTTGGTTCTGTAATAAATAGCAAAAAATTGCTAAAAGAGAATGTCCTCAAGTTTCATTGCCTGAAGTGATATGCTCTGACAAATCTAACAGCTCTTTCTGTGTCATTCCTAATGCACTTGTCACTCAGTATTATCCATCCTCATTAATGACAATGGGAAAGTTTATCTTGGGAACACGTTTTAAATCATCCACTCTTTACAATGGGACCATGAAATCTCTTACAAAACATGAGGCGGGAACTACTCTGACAACAAAACCCCTTCCTGGCAGCTTTACTCTTAATTCCTGTTCAAGGAATAATGTGTTTATCATACAACCATACAGAACAATATATTAGATGAAACTTGAAACAAGAATAGCTGGTTTGATTTTTCAAGATAGGAAGTCGTTTTACAGTATTTTTATTATGCTGGGAACAGTAAATCTTTTGTGAATATAATTTTGTACAGAACCATATGTCCTCTTTTAGAAAAAAAAAAGCTTAAAAAATACTCATAAAATAGTCTGAATATTCAGTAACTAAACACTTCATAGAAACGGCGATACTACTCTCAATAAAAATGATCTCTGACTATTTCTGGCTTTTGTACAAATTCTGCTTTATTTATAAATATTTTTACCAGATGTCTAGACTGTACATATAACAATACTCTAGTTATGTCTAATTTTCTCCAGTAAATATTCTGTTTTGATTATCAGCTCTGAAAACTGATACCCTCCTATGTCAATGCTATGCACTTACAACTGATGGAATGCAACTATTCACTTTACTTTGACTGCTCTAATGTAAAAACTGCAATGTCGATTGCTTCTCTTTTCATAATCTCATTTGTAACACCACCACCAACCTTCATAAAAGCAGCAGTTAACACAACTTACCTTCAAACACGTCTTCTCTTACTGCACCCTCAATAAATGCTAATCTCTTTGATCAATTTGTAAAGTAACAATATAATTTCAAAACACAAATCCAAGAAACAAAAAATAACAAAAAACAAATAAATGCTGCAAGAAAGTATGCCAGATACACCTACTGTGTGACCACAAACAACTCCTGAACTGAACATGCAGAATAATATTGTCCTAAAAGATGCAAATACACACCATGGTGTAGATGAGCAAGACAGGAGAGGCAAAAGTAGAAGAGATCATGGTATGCATATAATTTTTAGTTCAGATTAGACAAGGAAAACATGCTTCTTGTATAAGAATATAAGTAATCCACGGACAGAATCCTTTCAGTGTAATAACTCATCTACCTTAGAGCCTCACTCGACAAACACAGCAAAAATTTTCCTTTGTTTAGGGGCGTCTCAGTAATCTGAATTTAATTCTCATGGCTTTTTCAAAGCCAGAATGCCCTTCTCAGATCAGGGAAAAACCAACACAGATGCAAGTCCACCTCAAAACTGTCTTTTCTATACTGTAACTGTGGCCCTGAAAGTTCCTAAAGTAGCTCATGTCTTCTTAGGACAGACAGGACAAGAACAAGCCAGTTCTTCCCTTACTGTTTTCACAAGTTTTCAAAAACAAAACATAACAAAACATACATTTTCATACTATTGCTCAAGACTTTAGCAGGCAGTAGTGATTTGTCTTCTTACTCTGCAAAAACTCATTTTATTACCAAAAAAAATGAGAAATAACATAGCTTTTTATTTAACTGATGAGAAATGTGATACCTCAGCAGTAATTTCTTATCAAAATGTGAAAGAAACCTAAAAAGAACAAAACCTAAGCAGGACGCTAATAAAATAAAGCAAATATATGTTAATGCCTAGATATTTAAAACTAGCTACTTTAATGATACAAATAGAAAAATAAAAATTAACCTCATACATTTAAAGATGTTCATAATTTACAAAACGCCTCTTTACTTAAGCAAAATGCGAATTCCATTTAACTTTACAGCTCTTCAAAGCATCAGGAATCTCCTTTTAGTTACTTACTGGAATATCTGCACACATTCAATATTTATGCTGTCTTCCTCTCTATCCATTTTTAAACAGAATTAAAGGAGTAGCTAAAACTCTGCCAATAAAATGACAGGAAGGCTATTTTTAGTCTAGATGATGTAGACCAAGCACAAACAGCCCATGGCTATGCTACTATTGAGGATCAGATCTAAATACAAGTATTAGATTTCCTCCTTATTAATTCCTTATTTTAACAACAGCAATAATTACAATTGAAGTACGGTTCGTATCTCTTAATAAACAGTCATCCTAGAAGAATTTTTCCCTATATTATAGCAGCAAAAGCTCATATAACTCCTGTCACACTAGTCTCTGGTAGCAAAAGGTTTGTGAAAGGGCATTTGAGGCAGCATAGGAAACCTGTAATCTGCCCAATTAGAAAGCCTTATACCAAAAGGTGAGACATACTGATTAAGAAGTATATGGTGTTGCCTCAGGGGCTTTAGATTGCAGACTTAAGACATAATTGACTTAAGAGTTCTAAACACTACAGAAGCTGTGGTTATATCTACAAGCAGACTTCCCCTGGTCAGTCCCGAGACTGTAGCTTCACCATACCCTAGCTGGTTCCTCCTGTCCATCTGCAAGTGAGCACTACCAATTCAGGACACCTATAGCTTTAAGCCAAAAAACCAACACCCAGATTAAGGTCTTCCTTAGTTTTCTCTTTTCCACTCTAATATGACACATGAGATTTAAAATAAAAAGTGGTGAATATTGTATCAAATCATCATATTCTGCTATACTTTCTGCCAATATGCAGGTAACCGTACAAATTTCAGGTTGCACATAGAAGCCCTTAAAAGCAGGAAGTATCAGTGAGACTCAGTACACAAGCAAAACTTTTCCTCTTGTTCATCTAACTGTGTGTTGGCTCAAAAATAAAAGCAACGAAGGGTTGCATGTCCAAAAACTATACTGGAACACTGTAATCCTTGACTGAGAACAGTGGATTGCAACCACTGTTCAAGTTTTTCTGCCATTCACAGACCCCAAGCCTATCTGCCAACTGCACAGTTCTTAACTCCTCCAGCCGGAGAGTCTGGAGCCAACCCAATGACAAGGCAGGTCACTATACAGCTGTTATCCAAACACGGGAAATGTTTTGCTTACAAATACACCATTAAGATCCTGTTCAAACCCTCAGCAGATATTCTGGGTATATCATGGAGACGTCAGAAGTCTCCTCAAGAGTCAGCTACCATGGCCAAGTCATCCACCTCTTTTTCAGAACAAGTGAATGTACAGCTCACTCTCAAAGATTACTAAAGATCTTAAAACTTTAAATATTAAGCAGTCAGGTTATTTTAAGAAAAGCAAGCACTGTTTTGGATGGAAGACGAAATTGATCTCTCTTGCATAACAATAATCACATCCTCCCACTTAAAAGTGATAAACTTTTTTTATTTCTGTTTTCTGCTTTTACTTTTAAACGTTGACTCAAGCAGACACACTGCCCAAAGATTAGTGATTTAATATGAGAAAAAGGTAAGTCCATTTCGTAACTGTTTTGTAAACATGAATTTTATGAACGTGTGTTATGAACTGAGTGAAAACTCTTCAGTAATTTTTGCTATAGCATACTCGAAGCAGGACAAAAGACGACAAAGAGCCCACAGACAGTATTTTCATAAGCTAAAAACCATAGGTTTCTCAAAACTTAAATAAAGTGAATTATTGTCAGTGAGTGCTATCAGCTGTTTTCTGGAAGTCAAGCAGCCTATGGCTGGTATAAGTTGGCACCTAAATTTGCTTTATTTATTTATATATTTATGGACATCAGTACAAAGCTTTGGTCATTGTACACTATACAATTACTGCTCACTTTCTTCAGAAGGAAGGAATGAGGAAAAAGGGAGCTGAACTGTTACTTGGTAATATGATTCAAATTCAAGATATTAATCTGAAGGGCGTTAATACTGTGTTAATGTTAAGCTGGCCAGAAATACCCCTTTAACTGCAATAAATAATATTTTTCTTCTTGGAGACAGTCTCATTTTGTATTTCAAAAGCTATATGCAATGAGAAATTTTAAATTGCATGATGCATGATAATTGGATGACACATGACCCATGATCATGACACATTGAAAACCATATGTAATACAACCAGGAAAAAGCAAATTTAAAAAAAATAAAAAACATGCAACTAAAACAACTGTGAGAAAGAGAGCAATAAAGATGGCATGACCAACATCTAAGTTTATTTATGCCTTAGGCACCATAGTCCTCAGCCATTTTGCTTATGACAATCTACTTTTTGCACACTCCTCTTGGCCAGGAATATAAAAATAAAATGTACTCTGGAATTCAGTCACAAATAATACCCCATAATTTGGCCAAAGCAAATTTGGTATTTTGCACAACAGTTATAGAATGTTTTTCCCTCTTCTACAGTACTTTGCAGTCTATGCATATTTTTTTCCTCCTGTCTCTTTTTGGCACTTCTGTTAAGTTTTACACTAAGAACAATAAAACTAGTTTGCTCTCAATAAAAATAATAAAAAAAAAGTTCCTGTGTGTTAACAGTTCAGTAAAGGGTAATATTCTTTATAAATCAGTAAAGTAAATAGATCAGCAGAATTATGCAGAACAGTTTTTGTAGAGGTGAAAAATTTAAAGAAACCATGAATTTGTGGTTTCCTTACATATTTATGTTCATCCAAAATCACTAATATTTTCCTAAGACTGGAAATGTTAACCCTTGATCTTGAATTCGCAAAATTACAATAAAACATTTTGGAATTTGTTTGATTAAGCATGTTACTAATCATAGCAAACATATGGCAACATTGCTCTGTTTCCCTAC
>NW_010529911.1:35176-35667 GCF_000687285.1 Phaethon lepturus
TTAACCCCTTCCAAGTTTTAGATGGGGCTATCTTGCAGTTTCCTAGTTTGCAGAGTACTTTGAAGCACTTTCTACCCGAAGATTAATTTTCAAAAGCATAACAAACAGTACTGAGACAAGAAGATCCAGAGGGATGCCCATCTTCTATGTGGAGATGTAAAATCATCCTATTCTCATTCTTTTCAGTAACAGCCCTGAACTCCTACTTTAATGCATTTCAAAAAGGTTCAGGTATGAGGTAGACCTGTGGTTGAGAAAATGTGACTTCCTATAAGCTTTAGTTTTTATTTTCCTGCGTTTACAGAGAGATATATAAAATTCAGAGATCTGCTTTACTGTGTAATGGCATGATTGAATCTGTTATTCTTTGTAAAGTGAGAACATTATACAATTATGAAATATAAATTTTTTATTACAAGTTGGTGGTATTTTAAAGAGCCTTTAATGGAGATGGCAGTCAGTTCCTGCTGAGAACTCCTATGACTCTGGGG
>NW_010529911.1:35698-49022 GCF_000687285.1 Phaethon lepturus
ACTCCTATGAATATGGTGCTTAACTCTTTTTGCTTCTTAAACACTCACCATCAATATCTTGCTAACTTACACCCACAGACCTTTGTCTAAAAAGCACTACCACTCTAGTGAAAAGTATAATGCTTGTAGATAAAGAGTTTTTTAACCTTTACCAACCAACATTTTCACGAAAGATCTCTTTAGCCTACCTGTCTTCTAATACTAAGAAAGTGGGAATATGTCAACTACTTTATTTGTCTGGCAAATACAAGGTAAATTGACCCATTTATTTACAGGCTGAACAAGGCCAATCCATTTCATGCTGCAGCACTGACCCTTAACACAGATCCTGTGAATGAGCAGTCCATTACAATATGTACCAGTGACCTTTAATTGCATTAATGGCTTTGTTGCATGTTCTTCCATGGCAGCAACACAATTATGGTATAAATATTTCTAAACAACATAATTATTTGTTTAAATAGAAACATATATGAGTTCTGTTTATTGACAAGGAACTGCAGATGCACTGTATTTATTACAATACAAGTGTTAGAATGGAGCCCTCATGTTATACTTGTATAATGTCAAAAAACCCATCAACCAAAATCAATTATGAAATAAATTTAAAGATATTATAAATCTTCATGTGCAATCTAAAAGTTAATGGCACCTTCCTGTATTAATCTTCAGAATTTACATTACTGGGTATTATGCAATAAGAAGGTGGTACTTTCAAATTATATTTTTCCACCTGTTCACAAGATACAAATGTTCTGAAATTCCATATACCGAGTAAAACTGTTACTAGATTTCAGTTCTATGTACCATCAGCATTCAGAAGGTTTTGCGTTTTTAAACAGAAGCACTCAAAGTATTGTTTTACCTCAAATTATTATAATTTAAAAGTAATCTCCCAAAACTTTATCTAAATTCCACTGTCACAATTTTAAACACGTTTATTTATTCAAAATTGTTTGAAAGAATGTAATACATTTTTGACAGGCAGCCTTTTACAATATTGAAATCAAATCCTTGATTTCATCAAACCCTTCATATTCTGTACCTTATTCCTGGAAGGCTCATGCCAAAATGATTCAGTTTGATTTTCTTTAACAATGGTAGGTTGGCTTGACAGCATCTGACAAAACAATTCAGTGAAGTACACCATACCAGGTAAAGAGAACCTGAACTGGCTACTAGATGAAATAATGCAGAATGGAGCTTGGAATTACAAAATAATTAGTTTTGCAGGAGAATCTTCTTGCAGTATTATTAATTTTAGATTATGAAGATGTTATGGTATTATAATTACTATCTTTTGATCTATGTTTAAATAAGCCAGTGGTAATGTCTTTATTAATATGATAGGGAAAATGGACAGGAAGAATCAGTGCAACAGTGCTTTGACTGGCATAAATTTCAGCTAAATTTTATTACCATGTTTTACCTCTCTCTGGTAGAGAGCTCAGTTTTAAATGCAGAGTTCCCTGTGAGTCCCTGAGCTGAAGTGGAACATCCAGTACTAGAGTTTGCCAGGTATGATGCTAGCTGCTCAAGGCAGACTGAGGAGAAAGAGAAGTTTCCCATGTGAGCCCCACAGGTACTTGTGTTCTCAAATACACGAGGACCAGATGCCTCATGTATTATTACATTAGAAAATGAAAAAAATTCACTTTCTGTAACACTTCAGAAAAGTTCTGTCTCACCTTTGAACGAGGAATAGCTGCAAAGTTTCATCCATGTTCGAGGCACGGGGCAGCCAGGCAGTCACCACCGTGTTACCCTCTGGCTTGGTAGAAGCACGTTCCATTCTGAGGTTGCAAGGCCCTATAACATGGGGTCAAGTCTTGTAATGGCCCCAGTGCATGCTCTTAAAATACAGAGCTGCTTTTATCTAGATACCGGAGTATATTTACTAAGCTTCCAATATTACAACGTGTATTGTGTGGAATATGTTAGCTTTGGTGTTACATTGTGTGAACTTTATCTCAGAGAAGAATAATTCACTTCCGTATTTTACTGACCGATTGCTACAGAATTATCACCTTACTTAAATTTCTAATAAACCAATGTTTTGCCTTCTGTCAGCTCCCAGGCCCACAGATTCTTTTTGTTAAAATATTGCCTAAAATAGTGCATTAAGTCAAAGCTATTTGTTATTTCAAAATTACACAACTTTATAAATGTCAGTGAAATATAATGAGGGCTAGGGTGAGTCATCAATGAAGGATGCTCTAATTTTCTTGGAAGAAGCCTACAAGAAGTGATAATATTACAGGTACAGTGGACACTTTCTAATTCTCACTGTTGAGAGGTTGGTATGGCATGTATGCGTATTTTAAATACATGCTGATCCCATATGTACTGGTGACAGAGTTGATATGTTCCTCCAGCAGAAATAGCTCATGAAAAACCCTAAACGATTATGTTAAAAGGTTCTAAACCTGTTCTTGATTCATTTAATGAATAATTACAAAATGTTCCCGGGAGCACAGTCCTGGCACTCAGTGACATCACCATCTCCTCATTCACTTAAGACCAAACTTGTGCTGTGCTAATACCACACTGAAGCACTGCAGACATCAGTTCTGACTTGGTGTTACCAACCTGTTTTGGTAAATGATCTATAGCAGTGGTTAACTGCACTTCACTTTTGCAAATAAGACGTTTACCACAGTATAGTCTAAAATAAGAAATGAAAAGGAATAGAATGAAAAAAAAAAAGTAGAGATACAGAGATTTCAGATGGAAGCTACCTAAGATGTATTTCCTACTTTTAATTGCCAAATTCACCATCTTTTAAATCTTCGGAATGCCAATGGTGGACACAAAACATACACATGAACATCTGGAGTTACAATTAAATCTTGCTAATTTTGGCAATCATTAATTTTCTTCTAGTCCTTTATAGATAGATGAAGAAAGGACATTATTTTAATGCCTTTGGAATCATACAGTTGTTTTTAATTCTATATAGACTCAATTGCTGGCTTTTGTGATTATGTTTCCTTCCAAAGACATACCCTTTTACTCTGGCAATTATCACCAGGAAAAATGCACCGCGGAGTGCTCCATAGTACCATATTGTATCTGCCTGCCCCCGAGAAACCAGCAACTTTCCTGCTACAAGACTCTTCTAATTCTGACTCTTCCTGTTAGGAAAAACCTCTCAGAAAAGAATCCCCTGAACTCAGACATTAAGCTCTGGAAACTTATTTTTGCTGTGTGGCAATTCTTTATACAGTATATAACACTTGGTTTCAAACTGAGCTGTCCTTTAAAGATTTTTATTCTGGTTTGCACAGGTGTTATACAGCCATTAAAAAGAAAATCATATTAGCTGGCTTTGATTTGCGTATTGATCCAAATAAAAAAAAATCACAACAACTATTTATTAGACAAAACTATATTATACAACTTGTATAAAAAAAAAGCTTATTCTCTACACTATTAACAATTGACTGTTACCTGAAGACTTCAAAAATTAGCAGTAAAGCAGAACTAGGGAATAAATAAACCAACTCTCAAACTTTCCTTTTTGCAAACATTTATCTGCATTTTATCAAAAGTTGTAATTTTCAATACATAATTTCAGAGGTTTATGTCCACCAGACAGTAACAAAGGGAGTTAATCAAATATGAATCTTCTCCAACTGTCTTGTCAAACCAGGTAATGATGTTGTGCCAGCCAAACTCAGAGGGAACATGTGAAACAAATACAAAAGTAAACAGGCCTTAAGCTGCCCAAGGGAAAGTCAGCAAGATGGCAATTTCAATCATTTGGAATAATACTAAAGCAGCCTTAGGCTTTTCTCAGAATGGAAACATGTCACTGTTACTGCAATATTTCAACAAATCAGACTGCAAAAGAAAGGAACACTTATGTAATCGCAGCTGTGGAACAGCGCTTTACTCAACGGTGAGGTGGAAAATAATTAAGAGGAAATTCCCTTTTTGCGAGTAATTGTAAATGTACCTAACTAACAAAGGCAAACAATGTTTCCTTAGAAATTTTGAGGTGAAAAAAATCAAATTTAGGCACTGATTCCTTTCATTTTGGTACAGGAGGCTTCAGAACAACGAAAATAAAGTTCTATCAAATAAAACTATGAACATAATCTTCCTACAAGATTTAGAAAATGTTGATAAAAGTTACACTCAGAACTACAGACAAAGAAAAAAGCACTTGAAGAACAATTCCCTTGAAAAGTTTCATTAAGATGAACGGGTTGTCATATCGTTTAACTGAGAAATCAAAAAATATTTCAAATATTTGGGGAACTTACCTAATCAGTAAACTTTCAGTATGTGTCTAGTCATGTAGCCATCTTTTAGTCAATCATCAGAAAATCAAAGGCAAATTGGCATGACTCAACCCAAACTTTAATACCGCATGATTGTGTCGTGTAAGCTTGTTTTGTGCGAGGGCTGCTGTGGTTTTAGCAGAGAGATTAACGACCGGACCTAAGCTGGCCTCCAAACCTTGCCCTGCTGATGCCTCAAGCCCTTTGAAGTCTGACCATCATACCTGGCAAAACAACAGTGGGAACTAGGCTGGTGTCAGATCTAATCAAGTTTCCTGCCTCAGCATAGCTAACTATGGGGTACACTAATTGGCCCAATTGCGGATTATACCTTTTGCTACAGATTCAAGACAATAATTTAGTCAAATGATGGTTTTTATCTCCTTCTAATTAAGATTCCAAAGTGGGAAGAAATAGGATTAGACAGGCTAACTTCAAAATTGTGTCCTTTAAAGTGGTATGCACATAAGATAGACCTCTGATAATATTGCATATAATAATAGATGGCTAGTAGCTAACGTGTGAAGACTTGGGAAAGCTTGATATAGCTACTGCACCTTTTACCATAAACATTTAAATTTTCCTGGAAAGGGTCTACCTCATAATTTACAAATGGAAAATGAACACTCATAAATATTCATTAAAAACATTTTCATCCTGAATTATTAAAAAAATCCCTTTAGAATACATTTCAATCAATCTTATTTTGACGAGGAAGATGCAAGACAAACTGAAACAGTTAAATGATTCTGCAGACTATCAAGAGGCAGAGTACCTCCCACAAAACTGCAATCTAATAAAATGGATTTGACATTTAAAGTTTTTTACTGATGAGGACCAAACCATAAAGAGTTATTTAACAGGTGAGCAATCCCTGAGACTGAGATGAGAGATGAGAAAATTCATGTCCCATGCCCTTATTTTAAACTGTAAAAAAAGAATGGTCTAGTGATGAAAACCTTTTTTTGAGAAATTTTTGCCACAAGTCATAGTTTGTGTATCTCTAACTTTTCTTATGTAATTGGATTTGAAAGTGGCATGTCAAGTAGAGGTCAAGATTTTTACCCTAAATTGTGTATATAACTAAGCAGAAGCCTTCCAAAAACTGTAATGTACTCCAAATATATTTTAAATTCGTATTAAGCTACATACTAAAGAAGTCATAAACTTAGCTGTACTTTGTAGAAAGCACACTGTTGCTTGTAATGCACATTGTTGTGCTGCTTTATGTTTTTACCACCAGAACCAAACCTGACTGCTGACTCATCACATTCTATCTGCAGAAATCCATTTTAGAAGACTGTATTCACATCCCTTCTTAATTCAATTTTCCCTTGCTCCCATTTTCTTATTGACCTCATTGCACTAGTCAGTCTAGCTGTAGTCTGCCTCCCCTAATAGTATGAGGAAGAAAAACGTGTGTATTATAGATCAGTGAAACATGTACAGGAAGATCACAGTAAGACAGTGATCTAGCATGTTCAAAAAGGGCTAGTTTGTGTCAGTTCAGCTTATAGAAAGCATATCTCTAACAAAACCTGAAGTTATTCAAAAGAGGCTGCAGCTGAGCAACGAAGGGAGAAATTATACAAGTGGGTCATCTACGCATGTCTAGGGCAGCAGGTTGTTTCAAGAGTTCCACTACACCACTGTTCCCAATGCTTCTGCCCCTTGGCTAATTCGGTTCCTTTTACAGAGCCTCCTGCTAAGGTTTTTTTTTTTTTCCTTCCAAATTACATTACAAATTAGAATCCCAAATACGGCTGACGGAAAATATTATATTCTGAGTCAGGATTCATAGTGAGGAAAAAAATTTTAAAAATTCTAATTCATAGCTATAATAAATATGAATTTACTATGCTGTGAAATGAGGGTGCACGCTTCTCTGCACTTCTGAAAACAGTAAGAACATTTGTATTTTAAAATCAACCACTGACTATTACGGTTTTTCTTTCTAACTTACTGCTCAAAAGCAGTTGTTAAAACGGTTTTAATACCTCACAATGCCTGGTTTCATTAACCGCATTCTCTGGAAAGTGAGTAACATTATAAAGGAATGTCTTTAGGAAAAAAGCCCTCCTTAACGTATTTGCCTTTTAGTGGCTTCTGAAGAGGATACCTCTACTTGAGAAACTTCTAGCACTCATGCAGAGATGACCTGCATGAAGAACTGGCTGCCTGATTAACTATTAACTACTCTCAATAGGATTAGATAATTAAAGACATTGATGACCATTAATTAGGAGGAGGGCACCTTAATTTGTCACTTGATAGGGCCTTTTCAATGATTTATAGGTTAGGGCTACTTGCAATTGTGAAGGGGAGGGGGCAGTGAAGAGAGAGAACCCTTAAGTTACCTTATCAAGTGGCCAGCTAAAAAGGGCAGAGGGTCAAATAAGGGCCAAAGTGGTCACTTAAGGGTGAAGTCCCAAACACCAAAGCAGTGCCAAGCCACATTGACCATCATTTGGTGATGGAGTAAAAAATATGCTAATTTATTGGTGGCAATTCTCTCTTTTTATGGTTTCAAGCAGTTAAGACAAGTGGCCTGCTTAAGAGCTTTTCATCTGAAAAGAGATTAAACAAAATGGTTTGTCAGGGATGCTTGGCTGTTTTATGTCCTTGTTAAAAAAAAATTTGCCCAGACTGTACTGATGACTATCGCATCACCCCGAAAGCCATCTCCCATCTCTAAGCATTACTTGGTTAATAAATACATCAGCTCTAATTGCTTAATAGTGCTATGTTCATTTGCTCTTTAGCAAGATTAAAATGAAATACATCTTTTGTATTACTGCCTTCTATCAGGACTGTCTGCATAAAGGTCACAGAAAAAAGTTTAAATTTAGTAGGAAATTTACTTAAGGACATTAGTGTAAATGATACTGTGTTTAAAATGACATAAAAGATCGAAAGGTGATTTCAGTAATGCAAAGAAAATGGTTTCTGAATACTGATAAGGACACTTATCCCTCATACCACACACAATTTTAGGCAGCATTATACATTAAAATCCCTCCACTGGGGTAATAACATGTAGCTACTTTCCCACCCACTAACACAAGTAAGAGCAAGTCATTAACATTTAATTAAATATGCTCCTGACATCCTTAGAAACATGTCACGCTTTGTTATTGAAGGTTGTGGCCTACTTTCTATGTACATTTTAAACCAAAATAAACTATTTATAACAGACCGATTTAGTGCAGCAAATGAGACATTTTTAATTAGAAGGCATATTACAGTATTTTATAAACCCGTTCTGAGCAGCAAAACCAGAATGAAATGAATTTACAACATCTGATGCATATTTTATGTATTTCACAAAACGAAACATAAGAGATGGGATTAGCTCCACCTTTTGGGTTCTAAATAGTGAAACAAAACTGTTTCTCTTACCTCAATGGTGAACAGCTTTCTTTTTAATCTAAAAGCAAGGTCCTTCGTGTCTGACACATCACAGATCAAGCTGTTAAGCCGAGGAATCTGATGTACGTGAACCAAACCTTGTGGAAAGAAAGAGCAAAGGAGGGAAAAAAAATTACGAACGCTGTCATCCAGATGCATAAATTAGAGTCTTACAGCAGAATTCTGTATATTTACACACACTCATCCTCCCCTTTTTAAACTGGAGCTTACTACCAGGAGCAATGAAGCAAACGGTGCGATTATACTCAAGTAATCAAGCAGAATAAGATAAACAGAAATCCTTGTGCGAGGAAAACTAATTGCACTTTGGTACAGAAGTACAGATGTAAAGAGGGATCTTAATACTTGTCAAAACTACAGCCGGTTTCTGTGTGATTTTCTCTTGTATTTACAGTAAGCAAATATGGCTATCACCTTGCATGCTGCCCACGGCACCACTGAGTGATCTTTATTTTATTAAATGCACCAGTAAGCAGCCAGCAAAACAAGGCTTATGGGTTACCGATAACCACTGAAGCTCTAATGAGAAGTACTTCGTTTTGCGCCCTGAAAATGACTTTTTAAAAGTTTCTGGAAAATACCGATTTAGATCACGCTTTTCAATACATTTTAACCCCTACGCCATCCTAGGAGAAACACGTTTTCTTCATGCAAGAGGCTTATAGAGCTGTTTAGATGTTTTTAACAGTACTAGGTGCACTGCAAGCTCTGCATTCTGTCAGCTGCAACTCAAGCTGATTTTTTGTGACAAGGACGCTGGATGGTTTTTGTGCAGCCTAATATAGTTTCTGAACAACCTAAGGGTGATTTTCTACATCTGAAAACCAGCAAAATTCTACAGGGCTTCTCAATTACTGGCCTATATTTGCTATTCATAAAGCCAGCATCTCAATGGAAATACTGAACATTTAGAAAAGACACCTTACTTGAAAACGGCAGCTATGAGAAAGAAAATCCCAAACACTAAAACTCTAATTTAAAATAAGGCAAGTATTTTTTCAGGAGGTTTTTTTTTTTAAAAAAAAGAAGAAGAAGGCCATAAAGTTTCCTAAAATTGAAATACTTCAAAAAGCATAATTTTTATGGGCACTAATTACAAAAATCCTCAATAACATTAGAAAAACATTTTTATACTTTGAAACCTTCTATCCCTGCCTCCAGTGTAGTGACATATAAAATTATTTGTTTGGCTTTTGAGTTCAAAAAATAATGATTATATATAGGAAGAGCAGGTATAACACAGGGTTGCTTATATATAGTATTTTAAATATTTTTATTGAATGATCATCTATATAATTCTTTTGTTATTTTATTGACTTTTCAACCATCTAAATTTGCAGGTAGCTTAATAAAATTATTAATGCAGGATTCATTAAATAATGCAATAATAGAATAAAACTTCTCCTGAGTAATGTCAAAATCTCTCATCATCTGCAGTAAATAAATCAAGTTAAAGTATATTCTTAAGCAAAAAGAATCCACAAAGTTAAAACTGTTAAAAATACCTGCTTTTAGAATGTTAAATTAATTAAATTAATGTTGTCTAAACCTCAAAAGCTATGTTTTAGCATAAAATGTTTATTAAGTAGTACCAAAAATGATTTAGCGTGTATTTTTACAGGAAACCAGGAAATAACTGCTAAAACACACATTGTCTTAAAGGATCTCTTCAGTACTGGGAAAAGGAGTATCAAATTGACAGAATTATGTTAGCATAAACAAATGCCACATCACGATTATACAATTGGAAAAATAATTAGGCAAATTATTCTAGCTTTTGTTCACCATTTCTTTTTCATTCACCTTTCTTCAGATAATGAAATGTGCACTATTTTCTTCGGAAAAAAGATTTTTCTCTGATTTATTAATTACAGCCTGCATACACACAGTGGTGTCTCAACACCATCTTTGCTTCTTTTTCTATGTACACTTCTGTGGAAAACACTGCCACATTCTCACATGTTTACAGCAGGTTTCAAATAAGCAGTTTACTTTCAACTAAAGGTTCCCATTCAACTACAGTAGTATCACAATAATAATAGCTGTAATTTATGCACACTCGGAGCACCACTCCGGATTAGCTAAAACTGTCATTCGCTGCCTTGGCTATGAAGAAATTCTACTCTAATCTTTTAATATTTAAATAATTCTGCTGCAACAGCTAACAAAATCTTTGGGAAACAAACCACAAGATTAAACACCAGTACACATTTTGAAGATAAATCACTTGAAAGGCTATATGCCTTTTTACCCAAACGAGTTTCATATTTTACATGCCACACATATTCACATTCACTTTTTTAAACGTGTAAGTGCTGTGACTTAAAGCTGAAAAATAGAGCACTATTTTTAGATAAAAGTTTATACAGCACATCATTTAGCAGTTTATTCACCTTAATGTAATATATGTTTTTCTGTGTTCTCTATTTAAAACTTGGCAGATCAGAAGTATTGATTTCATGACAAGTCCAGCTCGCTGGTCAGATGATTGCCAAGCCTCCTCTGCATGTGAATTCCCCGAAGCCTGCCTGTTGAGATGTACATCTGATTGAGCCATGCCTCAGTAATACGGCTTGACAACATGCAAGGAGTTGCCATGTTTCCTTTGCAGCCTTAATGCACTTTACTGAAAATTTCCCTAACTCAAGCCTGGTTAGCAAGGAGAAACATTTAGGAGGTATATTCTAAAATGAAACCAAACGCTACTTTATAGCAGATACCCAATTGGAGGGTAAGCCGCTAAGTGCCCTAGAAACACTCAGGGCAGACTTTTTGCGTTGCTAAAGATGGAACTTACCGTGGTAATCCTTGTATAATGG
The DNA here is from genome assembly GCF_000687285.1 of Phaethon lepturus. Classification (NCBI taxonomy): domain Eukaryota; kingdom Metazoa; phylum Chordata; class Aves; order Phaethontiformes; family Phaethontidae; genus Phaethon; species Phaethon lepturus. Next base: position 46,233 of record NW_010529911.1, read on the forward strand.
ATTGGTTTCTCTCTCAGAGCCAATAAATGATTCAAGACCAACTACCATATCTGACAAGTTTGTTACACGTTCCATAATTGCTTTATTCTGTAAGACATGGAAACAAAATACACATCCTATGTGATGAAAAAGGTAATTAATGTTCATAGAGTAAGCCTTGGTCTTCTCAGTGACAAACTGTGGGGAAAAAATAGGTCATCAATACTTAGAAATTTCATTAAAGGATTTTTTCTTAAAAAAAAGACTTGAAATTTCTGCTTAAAGAAAACATACATTCCACAAGCAGAAACATAAAAGGGCTATCGCAGCACTAAATTTGTATTTTCCTAAATCTTCATACCATAAGCATTTGCTCAATTCAGAGATATTTACAAGCAATGTGGCGCCTTTCCTTGACTTCTCTACTAAGAGTCAGATACCCAGCTTTTGTATGTGTTCTGAAAATGTTGTTTTTTAATATACTTAGGCATATCACCTCTAATATTTTGAGCAAGCATAACCCACACTATTATTCATTTTGGTCATCAGTCAGACAACATGGAAAACCAAAGCATTTCTTCCAGTATTTTTCTTTCTTAAGATTTCTTCTCTACACAACATATGAATCTAAAGCTTCAAGCTGCATTACCATATCTCAATATATTTGTGATTTATAAGTGATGCCTCATGTCCCATGCGACAATGTATTGTCATGTACCTTAAATAAACCGTTTTCTGCATAGTTTTCTTTACTTAATTTTATATAGCAGAAAGCAACATTCAAAGGTCACAAGTGAGATCTTCAGAGGTAACTCAGGATAGAATGTTCTTAAATGCTTTGATGACGACAGTATTTAATGAGCAACAAAACAACAAAGAGGAGACAAATTTGTGCTAAAAAGCAAAATATTTCTTTAAGATAAGACATAGTTATGTCAAAGCTGCCTGGACAGCTGGTATACTCTTGTTATTGATGGCTGTAGGTGCTGTACCCATCATACTTCCAGGGGTATCAAGACCAATCACCTCAAAAAACCCATTTCAAGTATGGAGAATCAACTCTGTAGCTCCAAGTTATAGTTTTGTATTTTTATTAATTTTAAAGCATTTTGCACATTCTGCACTTCTTTCATAAACTATACGACTGACACTTACTATGAAAGGTCAATTTAAATACTGGTAAACTAGTTGATAATAACAATTTATAAACTAATTAGGAGCAGAGAGAAGGGAAACATCCGTAGGTATGTCAGAAAAGTCTACCCATTGTACTGATACACAGGTTTGTTTATTAAAATGGTGATCAATACACCAATTGCTCTCATGAACCCACACTTCAATAACAGCGTATTTACTAGCCACAGAGAAGCCTACGAGGCAGACATGAAAGGTGAACATACCCTACTCCCATCAAAGAATAATCTGAACTCTGTTTTTTGACTGCTACATAAAGCAACTTGTGGCCTGTCCGCACAGCCCAATCTGCTCAGGTTACAAGGCCTAAATCCACCGATCCCATGGTACCTTTACACCCCCTCCTTTTCCCACCTTATGGGCCAGATGGCATTAAATCCTGGGGACTGGTCTCTTTTCAAAGCTGCTACTTGTGCGCAGGCCAAAATGATCTATCCCCATGGAATCAGGGAACTTCAATTTCACTTACAAGGTCTAATGATGGATAATGACAAAATAGTGTTATACTACAGAATTTCCTTTCTGAGGAATAACGTAAGTGTTCTGAGGTAAAAGAACACTGCCTACACATCAACCCCTAAACTTCATTATTGCATCCAGCTCTGAAATATTAAAACTGACTTTCAAATTACTTCCTTTTCTAGGAAGAGAGGGACAGTATACTATATGTTACTGGAAATTTTTGGTCATATTATTCTACAGGGGCAATGACATAAAGATGGTATAAATATAAACCTGAAGTAGCTAGTGACCTCTGTAAGTCTACAGACCAAAAATTACCATATTTTGCCAGTTCTTCAGCAGGCTGCTGCATGTTATTCATGTAAGCAAGAAATACAAAATTGTTACATGAATAAATAACCACTGATGATTTCTGTAAGCTAGCCTAAACTCTGGGTACACAAAAATATTCTACCATTTGAAAAAATGTTTGCTGTCCATTAACACTGTTGCTTCCTGGTTTTGATAACAATGGGATACAAAAACTGTGGATAGAAAGATGCTCAACCATCAGCAAGGTATCCTCCTCATTAGCAGTCCTGCAAACCATAAGAATAGCATCTTTTCTATTTAGTCTTAATTCATGAAAGATTAAAGTGAGGGACAGCAATTCAGTATTTGCCTAATGATACATACTTCAATGTGTTGGTTTCAGCTCTTCTTCTGAACAGGTTTGCTTTCTTAAATTGTACTCTGTTTGCCCATGTTGATTTTGTTTTTGTTTTTAAAGTGTGTCAAAATATTCTCCTGGCTTAATGCAGTGTATCTTGGGAAATATTTTGCACAGTGAATCCCCGCACCAAAGAGACATTTGCTTATGTGGCATTGTTGCCATAGATCTGTATCTATCACGTATTTTCTACTTTGCAGTGTTCAGCACATTAATGTCCAATCAAAGCTGACGTCAGCACACAGATAGTTGTGATGTATGGCATACTGACATAAACACACAAATCATGTTGCCCCATCTGGGCTTGAAAATTTAACAGAGCTCCAGATCTTCCTCCAGCCCCATACAAATCTACCTCCTGCTTCTGGCATAAACTTGGCAGCTCTGGAGGTGAGCCAGGACATGGTTAGGAGGCAAGCCAGGAATGGGGAGATTCCGGGAAAGAG
>NW_010529911.1:49053-63149 GCF_000687285.1 Phaethon lepturus
GTTTTAAATTACATTAAAAAATAAAAAAACCTCAACTCAGTCCTGGAAAGTTTTCAGTCTTCCTAGATGTACTGCAGTTTTTCTAAATTAGTTAGTTCAGCCAAAATGTAATTATTCTAACAACATGGTAGCAACCCTGTTGTGCAGGCTGGGCTGGGCATCCATTCTATATCTTACTTTGTGCTCAGTGTTTTAGGCAGACATTTTCTTTTAAGCACAAACTTACAAGATTCGGGCTCATCCCATGTGTACTTTCAAAACATCATCTCAAGAAAATCCACGTAGGTAGCTGGATATGTAAATGAGAACTATAAACATGTGTTTAACCAGCTTTTGGGAAGTGGAATTATGGAAAAAGATTGGTTTGTCCTACTAATTTATTTGCAGAATCTATATAGCTTTGAGTAATTATTTGTGCATGTTTAAAAATACTTATTTGCAAATAAAGCAGTTCAAAATGTATCATCTTCTGTGTCTAAGTGTGAAGAATGGTATTCTACCAACACAAATGTATGTATAGCTTGTATGCTCAAACTTACATACTGAAATTAATACTGTGTGTTTCTGCTGGATTGAGTTCTTAATGTGCCACAATTTTATCATTACTACTATTAATCAAATCAATCTTGGTTCATCTGGCTTCTGTATTAGGAAAAAAATCCGTCTTTTCCACTCTGCTCTAATTTCTAGTTCTCCTCTGATTTCCTGTCAAAATTTTTCTAACACCCAGAGATATGTCCTCTCATTTTTATGTTGTCAGTTTCCAGAGAAATTAAAAACCTCACAAAATTTATGTAATAAAAATATTTAAATTCTCAGTCCTTGTGCTCCATTAAGTAAAGAAAAGTCAAAGAATGGAAAATTTTCTTGGAATGGCTTCAACTTTTCTAGATAGCACATATAAACAACCTCAAAACTTAAAAGGAAAATAAGACTCATGTTAAAGATTTACATAGAGATCTAACTAGCACCTGTATATATACATTAAGCTCTTGAATCACATGGGCTTCATATGTTTGCATTTGTATTATGATCAATATATTAACATAATTTTAATACTGATTTATATAATTGAAAATAAGATATTTTAAGACTATGTCTCTTTTCAAAGAGACAGCAGGCCTATATTTTGGTAGAGGGCTATATTTGGCTTCTGTACCTTTACATTATGGTAATCTAATCCCATCACTGATTTTATTTTAAAATATTTAATTAAGTGTTAATACACTGAATCCTAAAATGGGTTTCATTACCTAAAACACTACTTACAAACAACTGCTAGCACTGGGACAAAACCCAGTTTAAACAGTGAGTTGCACACATTAGGTATGACAGCACAGAATTTAAAGATTAATTCAGATACCCACCCCCGTCCCCCCAAGTCTGGGTAAAAGTGTAATTGTAGGCAACAATTTGTGTTGTTACCAACAGGTGAGTCTAGTAATCCTGACACTTCATTTGAAAGAAGGTCCCAATAATAAACAGCAAGCAAGCAAGTTCATGCAAAGTAATATGAACCTTATGAACTTAAAGCAAATTTTGATGTGTGACTTTTCAAAAAAAGTTCAAAAATTCATTGTACCTTTTTTGTTTCTGTTACATTCTGTCATAAAGCTGAAGGAAGCTTAGTACTTAGGCAGCCACATTGGACTATAATGAAACACTGGCTGGATATTCAATAGATGAAATAATTCTTGCTATTTCTTGAGAGATTATCATACAATTAGGTGATAATGACTTCACAATATACAAATATTTACCACTTGCCATTACTACTTAACCTCCAGAGGATTTTAAACTGAAAAGATAAATTATTAATAGTAAGAAACATGGCTTAAATATTTATCACCATTTGTTAGTAATTACTGCTCAGAAAAGCACAGAATTATCCATACATTTTATTTTGGTAAAAGAAGTTGGGTGTTAAGCCCTTGTACTAGTTTTATAGATACAGTTTGTGCACTTTTCATTATTCACAAACCCCAAAAAGAAAAGATTAATAACAGCTCTGCCAAAAAGTGTTATATGAGTAACTAACAAAGACTGTAAAGTCTAAAATTCTATACTTATTCTGATTCCAAGTTGATTACTCACTGAGAACAGTGCTTCCACACACCTAGTCTACTAATTGAACTTTGAATTGTGGCTCTAAAAGGAATGTACACTCAGGCCACTGGAACATAAGATGACTAACAGTACATGAACAAATTTTGGTATGGAGAAGTCTGCATCAATATCACAAGAAAACTGAATACAAGTGTGATGTCTTTGCTGGAAGACAGACTTCCTAGAAATAGACTTCAAGGTTTTTCTACAAGCTACAATGCCTTCCGTGATGAGAAATCCACATTTAAGGATTCTGACTGATTAGACATCTTCTTCTACCATATGGATGAAATCACAGAAGCATTGATTTTGGTTGATTTGTTTACATGTACATTGTATTACATTAGCTAATTTCAAGCAATGAATAGTATCTTTGAGTAATTTTATACAAGGTACAGAAGCAAAGAAAGGACATGTAGCGAAGACGCGAGCAGGTGATTACATGCAATGTACCTGTAAAAATGGGAAGGGGATAACAAAGCATCTGTTGGCCAATATGTTACACAATGTATTAATTCCAGATTTTGCTTGTTCTCTTAAAGTTGCCTTTAATAATGTTTGTACTGATTGATATTCTATATAAACTCAAGAGTCTGTCAACTGTGAAACTAGTTAGAACTAGTATTTTTGTTTCTTAAGAACTCTAAACATTTGAGCCATGGTTTCCTTATCTTACACCTAAAACACTGCCACTGCTATGGAAACTCTGCAATGTTATTATCACATATATCAGATGAAGGTGGATGACACAGTATTCAGTTAAAAAATTCTGGATAAATTTTCAGGAAAAATAATCATCCATGAAGTAAAAACTAAATATCACATACTAAAAAAAAAAAATATATCTTTGGATCTTCACTGAAGATGGATGGCCTGGACTTGTCTATTACTTGAGCTATAAAGGAATGTAATACCAGCAAACCTTGGCACCCCACAAAATAAAGTCTGTCTGTTCTGCCATTGGAGGGAAGACCTAAGGGCCAACAGTGAAATGAGTGATGACTCAATACAGATAAAACAAGTAAGTCAGTAACAGTTGTTGCTGAGGCCTACAAAAACCAAAGAAAGAACAAAGACTTTGTAGTTTAAATCAAACTTTCCATCTGTTGATCTCCAAATGCTCTAAAAAAGACAGGCAAGTGGTGCATTCCTCATTTACAAGTCATGTAATAAGCACAAAGATGTCAGGCGAGTTGTCCAAAGCCAGTCAACAAGCTGGGAACCAAACTCAGCCTTTCGTTGAAGCCCTGTCTACCCTCTCTGAGGCTTGGTTTAGAAGGCTGCATCTATGGCTCTTGGGTAACAGGAAAATATTTGGTGGTATCATGAAGATGATACAAGAGTCAAAGCCCAGAAAGCTGGGAGCTGAAAATCCCATTATTATCTGGCTGAAAGAGGTGACAGATGTACAGGGTATTAAAAGGTGACACTTTTTGAGCTGAATCCCTGTTCAGTGTTTTTGTCTTCTGACTGCTATTTCCTTAGCATTCACTATCTGAAAGCACAGGCTGTATGTGACTACGAACGATTCTGGGGTGCAGGGCTCTTTTATGGGTACTGCTGCAGTGGGAAGATGAAATAAACTTGATTGAGCCTTTCTCCAGTGAAGGATGAGGAGCTGGGAAGAAATTGGTACAAGATCTGGGCTGAGATGAGCCCAGCATCTCCCCTGAACACGATCTGGTCTTTATTAATGAGAATGTCTCATTGTTATAAAAGCATATATACGGAAAACTGCACATTATTGCCTTCAATATCACAATGACCAGCTGAACATATTTGTTTACATATATAAAACCACAAAAAAATCCAATGTTGCAAGTGGGTCATAACATAGTGTAAAATACAGATGCAAAATAGACTGAAAGAATGAGACTCATATTACAAAATCTTGAGAGCTATAACAAAAGTGCAGAACTTAATGTATTTGAGACCAACTGGCTTAACTAAAATCCTAAGTCTCCCTTGGGAGTTATTCATTATAAGAAAAAGGTTTAGGAGTGCCTTTTGTTGCCATTTTGCCTGAAAAAAATTTAATTTGCCTACCAATTCAGAAAGGCTAACTATTGCTGCAACTTAAATTTTTTGAACAGTGAACCACATTTTATTCACAGGTGACCAAAAGGATCCTCCGCTATTATTTCAATTATAGTACACAAATATCAAAAGGAACATCTAACCGATGTTGGTAATCAAGTGGCAAGCTATGGAAATATAAAATCATTTAAAAACCTAATCCCTTATACAGTATAAAATTATAGGCTGTCATCAGGAGCAGGCTGGCAAAGCTAGGTCCAGATGGGAAACTGGCTGGGCAATAAGAAAAGGTAGGGTGGAAATGATGGGTAGGCTGGAAATGATGGGAACCTAAGGAAAGACATGACTGCTCCCTCTGCTGGCAAGGTTCTCACGTGCTTTAATTTTTAACTAATGAGTAGGCATTTCTTTAATTATTTAGGATCTAGCCAATAAATAATGCAGAATGTTCCTTCCTCAGTCTGTTGCTGTGTGTTTGCACATTTTTGAACTTATGGTGCCCTATTTCACTAGAATAATTTGCCATAGAATTAAGGCTCAGATGGCTATCTAATGGCAGAGTTCTGGTTTTAGATTTTAATTGTTCACAAAATGAAAGGCAAGATTAAGCTATTTAACCTTCAAAATATTAGATTTCACAATGTACACACGTTCTGTATTTAATTTACATTTTTCATAATATTACGATAAATTGCTCATCACACCATATTATTACAAGAACCCCTTTATGTAGCAGTAAGATATTATAAAATGAAACAGTCTGCAACACAAACATACAAAATTACAAAAAAAACGACGCACCAAAAAAGTGCCATTCTTCCATGAGTAAAATGCATGACCAGGGAATTCAGTGATAATTTTTGTATAAAAACTTCATTAAAAGATGAAAATAAGTCATTCATTACTTGATTTGTGATATAAATTAATAGCTGCAGTAAGAACATTTAGAAAAAATCTGTTCTAGGATTTTGGCCTACAACCAGAAGCTCCCAGAACAGGAGGGATCAGCTTTTTTTGCCCACTGTTCTCATCTGAATCCTGGCTGAAAAGCTACTCCAGCTCCCAGCTTTCCAGAAGGCTCCATCCCAGGAATCCTCGCCTGCCATTTGGTTTGCTGATTTTAATCTCACAGGACTTTCTTACAGTGGCTCCACTATGCTGAACTGGCACTTGCTCCTCGAAGTGAGTTATTATTAAACTTGTAGGTCAATTGTGGCACTAACAACTCTTTGGAAGCTTTCAGCCACGGTGTACAATTTGCCGGTCTAATTAAATATTAATTCTAAGTGTTACATTCTGTGGCTAAGAGCTTTTATTTTCCATCATCAGTCTGGAAGGGAAACTAATTTAATCTTTTTTTTTTCCCTAGCATTAAAGCTTAACTACACAGGCACAAAAACATCATTAAAGATGCAGTATTCCTTTTTATTACGATTATATTGTAATTAATAGAGCAGGTCTAAACAAAAAGACATAAAATTAGATCCTGAAATTTTAAGGTTTTTAAACCACACCAAAAGTTCGTATAAAAACGTTTCTAAGCAAACAATGCACAGAAATTCAATATTCAATTACTTGGAAATCATTTAAGACGGGAAATACATATGCAATAATTTAAATATAAAATAGTTTTACACAAAATTATTGTTCTTTGTTCTGAAATACAACAGACAACACACATATCTAATGCTAGATTAATAGGGCATTTTTTTCAAGAACGTGTACTCTACTTAGGCGAAAAAAATAGTATTGCTTCAGAAATACAATACTACCTTCCATTTTGTAACAGAGTTACTTGCTAATGCAGACAACTACTTTGTCCTGCATTATTTAAAGTCACTCTTCTAATCTTTACTTATCGCTGTCCAAATGGGCTCAATACATGTGCCTTTTCCCTTCTGCTTCCATAACAGTTGTGTCCATGTCTGGACACTGGGCATTATATTAACTACTTAGTCCAGTAGCCAAAAGATTCCATATGCTTGAACAGATGACTATCTCCATACTGTGATGGGATATTTAACTGTTTAGGTCTAATATTGCAGTTGAAAGATTTAGTTCTAAATCTTACCTAATTTTTTAAAGTTTTCATAAGTGTATTTTCAGATTATACAGATAAAATGTAAAATAAAACTGCAATGTTGCATATACTCATTAACTTTTGAAGTTTAACACACTCATTTTGGAAAAGTGATTTTTTTGATTAAAAGACAGTCTGTTGATGAGATGGTGATAAGGGTGTGTATATAGTGTCCTTACAAAATGTAAAATTTATTAAAATGCGAAGGCTGTTTTAGGCATGCAGTTTTAACATACAATGTGACTGTTCATCATAATACAGCTAAGCCAGTTAAAAGACAATTAACATGTGAGTACAAAAACTTGCTTCACATGTATATGGTATTTATTTTTGGAATGGGTAGTTGTTACCAAATGAGAAGTGGTAGAGCTAGAACACAGCCTGTTGGCAACCATAAACTTATTTTATGAAGCAACAAAATATTTCTATTTCTTCTGCAACTTGATTAGCAAATGCTATCAACAATAATAGAAATTGAAAACAAAATTACTTACTGTCACACAATTTAAATTTTGAATTTGTATACTTGTCTCAGCTTACTACTCATAGTTTTAAAGATACTGTTATGAATGTCTAGAATATCCAAACCAGAATATTCATATCTGATAACTATGTGGATAATGTAAGAATACCTGTCATGAACTCATGATTGTCAATAAATATTTGTATGGTTATTAAACTGTATTTCTCACATCCAACAAAATGCAACACGCAACATTAAAAAGCAAGTAAAAACCCTCAAATATAGAAAATCATAAAGACCATTTAATCTTCATAGTTTCTGGTTTGCAGAGAATTTCAAAAGCTTGTTTAACTATGACATAGAAACTATATGACATTCGATCTCAAATTTGTGTGTAGCGGCTACATCATCAAATACATTTGAAGGTTTTTCAGCATTTTACACTTGTGAACTCTGGGAAGTTAGAGTTCTAAGGCAGGCAATCACTCTTAGCTCTTGTCATCGGAATAAAGATTTCAAACCATGAGAAATTCACAAGGTATAAGAGTTCACATCTTATAATCTTATATTAGCAATGGATTCTAAAGCACTCTCTTGCTTGACTTCGAGTTTAGCTGCTAAATTACTCAGTGTGAACACAAAAGTCTATGGATGTAAAAAGGTTTGTTTCTGATTTTTTCTACACTGAAACATACAGTAACTTATGCACCTCAGTGAATTCAAAGCATCAAAACATTAATATTGTAGGAAATTAATTTTTTAACATACTGGATGAAATAATGAAAATACCTTGCTAAACAGAACTTCAGACTCTTGAGGACAGGTTCTTTAAGAAGACTTATTCATACTGACTTTTCATTAGTCAATTAATTTCCCTTGGTACATGCTGACTAATATGGTTGTTAGTCCTTAACAGTAATACAGCTTCGAGTTCAAAATAAAGGATAGCTTTAATAAAAGAGTTATGCTTTCTCCCAGTGAAAAAAATGATCTACTTAAAAAAGGTATTACTTAAGTGATACAAAATTGGGAAGAACATTATTTAGTATTTTTGGGGAAAGATGGTTTTGGATTTATCAATGATTTCCAGTAAGTAAAGAAAAAGAATAAAACACAATAGGAAAATATTTTAAATTTTAATTTAGGGCTTTTGCAAGTATAAAGCAGTGACATTAAAGTCCTTTAAGTCACACTCTGTAGCACAATTTTTTTTTTTTTTTTAATTTAGGTACTAAAATGTACAGATTATCAACATACAGAAAAAGAGTCCTTACTTGTTTCTACAATATTCCTTAAATTTGGAAAGTGTAACAACAAATGAAATGCCTCTTCAGTCTGCTCTCCTTGATCAATGCTAGATTTTAAAAATGGAACTAATTTTCCCTTTTCAAATGCACCATCTGATTTCATAGGCACAATGAATTTTCAAGAAGCAGTAGAAAGACTTGAAAAATAACCTTCCATCAACTATTTTAATCACACTTGTAAGTATCTCAATATTTATTAACTGACAGACAGTGTAAGATTAAGAGTATGTTCAATCAGTAGAAAATATCAATCAAGTAAAACTTGTCACAGATCATCTGAATAAAATTCATAATTGGGTAAGTTTTTTGTGTCATTTTCTTGAAATTCTATTCCAGAATAATGTATTCCTATTTTTGTGGTTAAGAAAAGGGAATTTTCTTTTTTCTTCATGCACCCTTTGCACTAGAAGTTTCATCAATAAACCACAAAGAATCTGTGTTCTTCAGGGGACTACAATTTCTTTAAATTATTCTGAAAAAACTCTGTACACAACCAGATTTTTCGGAAATTTGTGTCTTTTACCAAAATATAGCCTTACAGAAGACTGTGAAGACATGCAGTGTCCCATCAAACTGGGTGAATGACCATCATCTTTGGATAAATGCAATTTATTTTTATAAAGATATTAAATACAAAACAACGAATAGCTGGAATAATGAAAGAGCCACATTGGTGGATGTGTACCACAGAGGGAAAAGCATCAAGAATAAAATGATTGTTTAATGTTCAGTGGTAATCAAAGAGACAAAGCAGACACTAGAATGTAGGAAAAGTGAACAAACAATAATAGCATTATTGTATTACGTTACTGTAACAAAGCAAAATATGATTGAAAGAAATATGACTGTTTAAAACCAGATTAAGTAGGCAGCATGAGGAAAAATACAAACCAATCAGAATACAGAAAAGATATACTAGGGAGCCTCATCTTATTGTCTCATCAGCCAAGAACAAAGATATAATTTATGAAAAGTAAAGGCAAAATTAAACTTTCTGAAAAAGAAAGAAACCAGGTAGATTTAATTTGTGGAACTCCCTGTCACAGTAAAGCATGAGAAGTATTTGGCAAAATATATAAAAGAAACCAATCTCAAACTATATATATATATATATAGCATATGTATATGTGCTTTATTCATAGACTTCATATAAAAAAGTATAATTTGGGCTACAGATTAACTAGTCTGGATTGGAAAGACATTGTCCCTATTGAAAATCAGTACTATCAATTGTGAGTTTTATTTCTTCTTCATTGTAGTAGTACTGGGGGCTGACAGAGACAAGATATGGTATGAGTCACTACTAAAAATCTATTTTTTCAAGACCAAGCAGGTAAAAATGAAACTATTTTTCTGTGTATGTTATGCAAACAAAACCTTGATTAAAAATGTGATTTTGAACTTATATTTACCTTCATGGAAATTATTCATGTGAAGAATTTAGTTGCAGACCACTTAATACAGTTGGGAGGCAAAAGATAACATAGAAAACAGAGAAATGGTAGTTCAGAGAAAATGTGGAACTGACTACATCTTCAGAAAAATAGTGTGAATTTTCTATGCCTTCATACTGACTTTAAGATTCAACAGAAAAAGCATATGCTTGAACTTACGCTGATCAAATTAAACATATATACAGAAATGCATTTGGAAAAAAAATTCCCCCTCTCTTCTTTTCTTGGAAAGAAAAGGTATTTTCTTTACTTTTTTAATCCAGTAAGAAACCTCAGCAACAGAATGGTGAGTAGCTGGGTTGTGAGAATGTGAGCAGCTGCTGTTATTATAACTAAAGGTCTGTCTACGGCTTGAGCCTGAGAGACCACATGTTCGGCTGTCCTCTCATCTTGCCATCCTCACCAATTAACTATTAACATGGAGGGCTGTACACATGCTCTCAGGGGCTCTTTAACAGGCTTCTTGGAGAGTGGAACAACTACACAGCAGGGCTCTGGGAACTGAGTAATGTGGGGTATAAGGAACCCTCAGCAGCTTTGCTCCTCCTAATGACAGTTTTTGCCATAGTTTAGTGCTTAAAGAAGGATACATGAAGTCTAACAACTGAAAAAAAAAATTGATGCTCTCGTTTGTTTAAGGCTGCTAAGCAAAGATTCTGGAAATAATGTTTCCTTTTTAAAATTCAGAACATTCTAGCACTTACTGTAAAACAATTCTGTTAAAATTAAAAAACCAGTTATTTAAAAAATGAGATATAAATTCAATCCTAACTCCACAGGAATCAATTTATATGGGATTTATAAACACAAAACCAAAATCAACTTTGCAGGTAAGTTTGCAACAAATAAAAAACTTTGTCCTTCAGTTTGCTTCTTAGAGATGCTTCTGGACTACTTCTCTAAAATACAATCATACCTTTTATTGACTTAATATATAAAAAAGAGTATAATGAAACTGATTCTATGTCCCAATTATGGACAGGTAGTTCCAATGTGTAAAAAGATGGATGCTAGTTTTACATTCACAAATTCTATTCATTGCACTAAATTTTGCTGTCAATGTTTTTGAAGGCAAACTGCTTTCTAATGTTTAGAAATAGCTAAGTAAGGAGATGGAGGTTTGCACTGCGAGAGAAATATTCATACACTTTTTATTGCAATGTTAAAACTAGAAAATCAAGTTTATTTTCGAAGCAGTAAGTGTATCAGGTATCTAGATAAATAACATTTGCTGGTATTCAAACATCTTTACAAAATGCAATACCTAAGTGGAAGCCATGTACTTAACCTAAGATAGGATTTAATCTAATGATAAACCCATCTACTATGAAAACATTTTGCATAATATGAGGTTTTATCCAGTACTTTTTTACTATAATGAAATCACATTAATATCTAAAATTATAGGTTCTCTGTTCATTGTGAATAATATTTTTGCTTTTGCAAGTTACATTACCACTTGCAGAAAAAAAGACTATCTACATTTTTCATTTCCAGAAGATAAATTTAAGTCTCTATATACTCTCAGAAAAGGTGCTGTTATAGCAGCTTCTGATTTTGCAGTTGGGAAAATTACTCTGATACCATAACTGGTTTATTCCTGGTCCCAGTACAACTGGACATTAGAATCAAAGAGTAAACCTGTATCTTTCAATTCCTGGCTTTTAAAAACAAGATTGCACATCATTGTAACGAGTATGACAGATGAAGACAGTGGACTGAAAAGTCTTGTACTAAAACTCTAAACAGTGTTCTGAAGGCAGTGAAAAAGTACATAGGGATGTTGTAAAAAATAAATTTAAGAAAGGATTACTAGCAGGATTCTCTTTGTTTCTTTAAATTTTACCTGAAATTTTTATAGTTTTTCAAAAAAGACTAAGACCCATATAAGGCATAATAGTATCTAAGATGGTCTTGTGCTTAAGTCTTTGTACATTTTGCAGCACAAGTGTCCCACAACAGTACAGAAACACTACAATGAAGGTCCGTTTTAACTTTGCCCTTTGAACAAAAAGCGTTTTCAAAATGTCCAAAATTGCTTTTATTTTCTTACCATAAACTTTAAATTCTTGCTAACTGATGTGTCAGCTATGAAATATAGCAGAGACAGCATTCCTACCTGGATAAGGTGAGCGGGCACTGTGACGATGCAGGCTGACAAAGATTTTCTGAGGAGGCCACGGAGAACATACAGAAATTTTGTAAGACTATGAATATCTTCAGGAGTATCACTGCTACAAATGTCATCACCCCACAACATGGAACCCAGACTCTGAATTCCTATCCGCAAAATATTCTTTTGTTTTTTCTATTGAAAAAAAAAACAACAAAAAAACCCAAGCCACTTGTTATTTTTTAAACTTTAAGAGGAAAATGTCTGTATTTAAAAAAAAATACTATTTATAGAATTCATATTGTCAATAATTACATAGTTTAAGTAATCATAGCTTAATCTCAGAGGATCTTATAAAAATTACAAATGGAATGGCATTTTTTTCACTGACTGGATATCACGCTATGTCAGATAAGCAAGTACAAGTGTAAGAGCACAGAAATACTGAAAAATACTAATTTGCATTTTCTAACTGGCTAAATGTAAGTACATTCTGACACAGAATCCAGTAATACTATGATTTTTCACGTCCTTTCTCTCCTCCATCACTGCCTTACAAAACATGCGAAAGAACCTTTTCTCCCAGCTCTAAATCAGTCTGCTGGACGGGCCTGAGAGTAATCAAACATAACTTCTCCCTCTATTTTCAACCCTTCGCTGTGTTACATTCATAACCTGACTATTCTGTTTACTTCAGGTTCACTTTTTCTGCTACTTCTAAATGACTGAGGTCAGCGGCCTACCTCACCGACGCGCCCTGTCACCATTTTAGAAGTGTCTGCAAGGATCATCTACATTCCTGCCAACTGCTTCCAACTAATGAAGGAAGGTTTACCCACAGCTACGGAGAAACAGAGTCTGATGGGGACATCAGCAGGTTGTCTCTTAAGGACTACACCTTTCTGAAAGTCCTTGACATGAGTGTTTCTGGATCTGCTTTAGTTAGCTACCGGGTACTAGAATCTAAGCTGTTTTGACATGTAAAATCCTAAATGGCCTCATGTGTTATCTACCTAAAGACTGTTTGCTGCCCTGCAGTACGCTGGCAGAAGAGTATCCAACAGAGGCAGTGACTAAGATAAAGCCCCTTTTCTGAAGGGGCAGATTATGAGGCCAGAGTTGTAATTTGTTTATGCAAACTAAAATGTCATGTCTCATGATGACAAATCTCATTTCTGCTTATTTGATGTGACCTTTCCTGGTGATCTTTGAGAATGATTTTAGGTATATTTGCTATCAGCAGCTGAGAGAGAGACAATAAGCACCTTTGTTGAAAGACTTCCTGTACAAGGTGATCAAAAATACATTTCTAGAGTTCAGGGTTCATACTTAAAGGCCAGCTCTTTTTTTTATTAAAAAAACATATATTTATATATATAAACTACTTTAGATAAGTAAAAGCTTCCAGGTACTTTTCATTACAATGAAGTGCTTTGATAAACTGCAGATATTCATTTCCACTATCCTGAATTGCAGCTGGAACGAACAGTAACTATCAAGCACAAAACATTGCACAGCTGCTCTGGAAACCCAGAGGAAAGCTTTTGACAAGGCAAGAGGCTACTCTTATAAATACTTCCTCCTCCATATTGGGTAGACAGAGCCGCAGTTGTGAAACACAGTTAGTACCACATGGCTCTGCATTTATCCGACTCTCATGGCTTACACAGTGAGCTGGTCTGCCAATTCGCTTACAATCTTTGTGAAAGCGGTACATATTCTAACTCTGGTGGATTCTTTAGTCTCAGGCTTTGCAGGCTTTTAGGCTTTACTCATGTAAAGTTAACTTTTTACACTACCTTATGAAGATCTGGCTAATAGGATAGGGTAATACGACACAATGTGATTTCTCTGTATGATACTTGTTAGCCTCAGATGTTCAGTTTTAAAAACAATAGGAAAAAATGGAAGCTGATCTAATATTCTTTAGCGACTTCTAATCAGAGCAGATTCATGCATTTCTTGATCTGTTTGTAAGCAACAGTATAAAATCAGGCATTTAATAAAACTATTTTAGACAGATATAATGGATATTGATCATGCAGAGAAAGTGTTCTGAGCAAATTTCAGAGCAAACATACATAAAACTTACAGAAACTTCTGTAGTGAGAAAAATATTTTTTATTATTAAGAATGTCGGTAAGAACAACACAAACAAAAAACCTGTATCAGAAAATTGGTTCTCTTATTGGATAAAGGATGACAGATGCTTGTTTCACAATATTAAATCATAAGAGTTGTGAAAGATAAAGCTATTCATACAGCAGATAATATCAGATCTATTTGTTTTGGCCAGTTACAGAATTTCTACCAGTATAATTCTGTCAGGCCCACAAGGCCCTGACAAACTGCTTATGCCATAACTGAAATATAGGAAAAGCATTAAGTCTAATACTCTATAACAACAAGCCTGCAGTACAGAGTAGGATAATGTATTTTCAGATATATCACTTGATCTTTTATACTCTCATTAGTTTGGATTTTTTTTTAACCTTTTGAATGTAATTTTTATAACAATGTTTGCTTTGGCAGCAGG
>NW_010529911.1:63180-109115 GCF_000687285.1 Phaethon lepturus
AAAAATTAAAAAACCTAACTCCAAGCAAACAAAAAAACCCCCCCCCCCCCTTTATTATCCTGAAAGTCACCCAACTTGAGCTCCAAAGTATAGCAAAAGAAAGTTAAGGAAATAAAGTTGTCTATGAAATTCCTTTTATCAAACATGAAAAAAACAAAGCAATTCTGAAACAAACAAGTGCTATTCTGTGTGACTTAAAACCATGTTCAATTTATAAAGGATTCATACTTAATGATCAGCAGCAAAGAGGTACCAGGAGCTTTTAAAAAGGATGTAAAACTGATGCTTATATTTCTAAGTTACAGGCCATTCAGACCCTGAATTTCCAAATAGCTCTTGGCAAAGATCTTCCAGTCACTGTGAAAAAACAGGTTATTGCTTTGGTTAACTTCAACCAAACTTTTCTCTAGCCTAATACCTCAAACACGAATTACTGTCCTAAGGCCCAAAGAGTCATGCAGGACAGTCAAAAAACATTAATCTATGACGGCCAACAGCAGATGTTCCTATAAAACATTAATGTTAGCTAATCGTACTAGGTGCTAGAGATGCCGGACCATATTATCTAAATGGTCTACTAAACCTCTAATGGTAATTTTCACTAATTTTCCTAATTGTGTCAAATCTCTGCCAGCTGGGGTGCGTCACATTCTGCTCACTTTTCTCCAGACCCCTGTTCAAATACTGGTATTAGATAAAGAGGAGAGAATAAAAAGGAGTAGTAAGTCCAAGTATCATTGGCATACTGATGTGAAAGTAGACAAAAATATCTGAAAGTCAGTAAGTAAATGGCTTGAAAGTTCAGTACCTCCTTGTTACATTTTGGCCCTTGCAGTTTTCTCCAAAGTTCATGAAAGCCACTGCTAACAGGACCCACCTAAAGGTGGGAGGATTATTTGGAGGGGAAGAGCATAAATGAACAAACTTCTCAGAAGCTTGTGTTACTGTTATTACATACAGGAAAGGACACAGGTCCAGAATAATACAGGCTGGTCCTTACTCTACAATCTTCATATCTGGCTACTTAAAAAGTACTTCTGAAGTCTCAGCAGAAAGGGATACAGAGCAGCAGAGAGGTGAACTCATAGGTTTGGAAGATAAAAAGAGCCAAGGCATGTTTTGAGCCATAACTACATTCAACTCCGGACATATTCAGGGGTGTGTATTATATACTGCTTCTGAATGTATAAAATTTGAGTGTACAAAGAAAGACGATGCATGGGAAAAAGAGGAATCTTAAAAGAAGGTAACAGAAACTGCTCCAGGAAATCATATGCATCATCTCCCTTGTAACACAAACAACTATGCAAGCACTAATGGCTTTCTAGATGGATAAACTAGTCTGAAAAAGGACTCTCTTTCTAACTTTTAAAGCTACACCTCAGAAACTTTTATAGACCATTCAGCAAACATATACTTTTAAATTCATCTGAGTTAAAGTTCTGATTTTGCTTCATTGACACTAGTAACATGTTTTGAAACAATGAACACTAAGTACAGAAAATAAGTCTCCATGATTTTTAATTTTTCCTTGCTTGCAAGCAAAAAATCAAAAAATATTGACTCTGATAAACCTTTATTTTCTTTTACATGTAAAAAAACCCTCAGGAATACACAAAGCTGCTATTTTCCCATCAGACGTAACTTGTAAGAAAAATTGAAACACCCGTGTCATCTCTCCAGTAGGAGGTTGTTTGCTGGCTGAAGGCTGGCAGGGTGTTTGCTTCACTTGGTGCTGCTCTTTGCAGCCAGCAAGCTTCCACAGGACCTGTCACTGTGCGGGAGGAGCATCTCTGCGCACGGTACCGTACGGTATGATGACATGCCTGTTGCCATGGCTACCACAGTGAGTGGGGAGAGTTGCCTGTCAGGGACCAATTTACTTCTCCAGACTGGCACTGCCACCAAAGGGAAGGCAAGCTCGCCCATAAATCTCAGCAGAGCCTCAACACCGAGCACAAATGACCTAAATTTACACACAAGTGTTCTCTGCAGGTAATGTTTCTAACACGTACTGTTAGACATGAAAACATCCATTCCAACATTATCTTCCCTGCAAAAGGGGATTTTAAAGATTTTCAACTAGTAATAGTATACAGTCTTGTATTATACTCTTTGAGGTTCTCCAGCATCTATACTAATTAACTTCTACTGTAGTAACCTTTCTGTTGTACAACAATTACCTATCAATTAAGCATCAATATACCTAATTTATTATTTTCTTCCATCAACCCGAAAGGACTCACATAGTACTGAATATGACAAAGAATAATAGATAGGGCACTGCTCAAATTAGTAAGGGCTTTCAGTCTATGTTGTTACACTTAAAACATTTTTCATTACCCACAGTATGATTTATGAAGAGTACAGAGATCTTTAGAAGTCTGTTAAGCTGTTTTGATTTGTAAAGTTGAAACAGCATTCTTATTTCTTCACTTGTGTTTCAATGCTCGCTACATAAGAATACACACCATTTAATTAATTAAAAAATTCACTCCACTCCAGTTAAAACAACATTGGAAAACTCTGAAAGTTTAAGATTAAATGTGCAATCTCAAGGGTTTTAAACACATTATTGCTAAAGCAATAGTTGGAAAAAAAAACTGTAGGGGAAAATGTGTTTTCCTTAATTACGTTATATTTGGCAATCCATTTGATAGCTAATTGCATAGAATATGCATTTTACTAATGCTGTCTTACAGTTCTTTCTCGCATGGTCTGCATAGCTGTAAAATAGCAGGTAAAACCTCCAAACCCACATTTAAATATGAACGACACTATTTACTTTGCTGCTTTACTTTAGCAATGCTTAGAAACAGCTTGTTCCTTGTTACTTTGTCCAAGACCTTCTTGTGCTACTCTTAAAAAACTCAGAAAACAATATTAGTTATTGGATTATAGAAGAGTATGAGGGTGTTCAGTACCTGGGGATCAGAGCCGTCAAACCCTTCCTGGTAAATGATCCTCTGAATGGACTGAAGTAGCCTTGCATAGGCACTGTTCATATTACTGTTGGTAAGAAGAAATAGTTTAGTAACACATTTAATGTTCTCCCATATGTCTCTAACAGTTGTATTAAAAATAAATATAAGCACATGCAGCTTTCAGTCTGAAAGTGTCATATAGAAAAAGGTGTTACAGAAGAAAAAACCCAACCCTCTTCGAATAAAGTTCAAATTATAAGCAGTTGTGATTGCTTCATGTTAACTAGTTTAGTGCTCATTTAGTGAAAGCTAAGATCGCTAGAGATTAAGATAACGTAATTATGTCAGGCTCACTTACATCTAGAAGATTAATTATGTAATGTATCAACTTAAAGTTGAAACCATTACAGCACCGTACTGATCTTCTGTAACTGGCAAAGAGCTACCCAACTCTTATTCCAAGTATACCTAATAAATGCCCTGATGAACAGAGTGGACTTTCTATGACTTAAAACTTTCATACATACAACTGCTACAACAAGCAAAACCAACAAAAAATGGGACATTTTCACAATTAAAAAGTTAATGTAGGGTTTTTTTTTGTTTTGTTTTAGATTTTTTTTTTCTGATACGACACCACAGCATAAGATATCTGCTATGCTACAGTTCCATTTTGTACCCATACACTAGGGGTGTTATTAGTGCTTTATTTGCATGATGGCAGAATTGTGAGGTAGAATTTATTTAATGTATTATTTAGAAAATACAACACAAAATAATCTTTTTTTTAAAAGGAAACTTGTGTCTAAACATGGATTTAGGCAGACTTAAAACCAAATGAAAGCTTGGGAAATCATCTTGTCAACATCTTAGAAGGTCCAGTTCCTGCACATCCAAAGCACTTCTTCAGATATCCATCCCAGCCATGCTCTCCAGTCCACAAGCTAATACATACAAAGGACAGAAAGTCCCAATTTTTAGTTTAAAAAAACAAGCCATTTTTTCATTTTTAAAAGAGATATACTGGTTTCTTAAATCCCATAGAGCATACTGGCTTGTGTGTCTGGACTTGATGTAGGTTCCTCACTGCAGATGAGAGTTTAAGTCCTTCTATCTTTTCTAGCTTCAGCTTTCCTTCTAGTCTCAGTAATTGCCATCATGGGTTTAGAATTCAAACCTTCTTGTGTACCTCTTGGGAAATATGAGTGATTGTTTTGAAAAATTTGCTTCTAAAAATATCCTTACTTGTTGCAATCATTTTATATGTTCGGTCTGATAACAGCCAAGGTTGGAAGGGACCTTGAAAGATCACCTGGTCCAAACATTAATGAAACTATTCCCATTACTTTAGTAAGAGCCAAAAATGTTATCCAAATGTATTTTACTAATGAATACCTAAATAAACCCAAATAAACTTGCTTTAATACTTTTGCATAGGAGAGAAGACAACTTTTCCGACATGCAGTTAAGAGTTGCATTAACTCAGAATTCTACACTTCTTTCAAGAAAACAGTATCAACCCAAATACAACCCCCCCAATGATATATTCACATTATCAACATCTACAATCAAAAGTCATATAGTCATAAAAATATTGAGTATTGAAATACTCAGTGTCAGAAAATATTAAGAGATAATCCTTCTCAGATATAAATAAAAGGGGGAGTTCCCATATTAAATTTCATTTATTTGTTTTCAGTTTTAGTACCCTAGAAGGCTACAGGTTAAACAAATATACCTCACTAATTTAATACTCTCTATGAAATTCACAGCTGAAAATAAATAGCAATATATATCTCAACATGATATGAAGTTGGCCTTGCTATACAAAAAAGAGCATCTCAAACAGAAAAAAAAGAGTAAATTTTTTGCTCATGAAGTCAACTTCTTTCCTAGCATTTAGCTGCGAAAGGAATGGCTGTGAAATGTTACACACTCCTGCAGGCATCAGTTTACAGGGTAGGTGGAGGGGAAGAGGGCTTTAGCCTCCACGCTAGCCAAAATGCCTTCTCACGCCATGTCTTCACATTATCGCAACACACGCACAATCCTTGTTGCATACACAGTGCTGCAATTTCTCCCCAGTTCTGCCAGAGCTGGAGAGAATTTGCGGCACTTCATAATAACCAGAAGCATTCATGTATCCTTTTGGATATTCCTTTATCCTTTTGGAAAAGATAGAAACTGCTGCTCACCAACGTTAGGAAGGAGTTTGCAACTATCCTGTAGCCATAGCCACACTACAGTATGTGTAATACAAAAAGACAACTGTGGTCATTGTCACCACAAAGTAGCATTTTCAAGTTTGTGTATCTATCATATATTTTGCTTATGAGTAATACCATGGGATGTCAGATATGAGCATTACCGTAGGGATGTCAGAGAATATACTGCAATCACAGTACTTGCCAATTCCTGATTTGTTACTAACTCGCTCTTAAAAGTTAGTGGATAAAAGAATAAAATACCTAAAGCATTAGCAGAACTAAAGGATCCCACAATTAAAACAAACAATACATCAGAAAAAGATTTGTAGCGAAGAAAGAATTAAAGAAAATAATGTAATGCACATAGAATGTGAAAGTAGGTGCTCTTCTACTTCTGGCTAAAATATTAGTGGTTTAGTTGAATTTGAAACATGCTATGTAAATAAGGACATGAAAAATACAGTGGAAACACTATTTATAAAAACAAGTTGCATCATCCTTCTGGCAATGTTTGTCATAATTTAAGGAAGGAAATAAATTTTTATTTTCTAATTTCTACTCTTTTTTGGCTTTGTTACTAAACACCATTTAAATCTGGTAATGAGTTTAAACAATTCCATCTTTACTCTTTTTTTTGTTTAGCAATTTAGTAATGGATAAAGCAGGAGCTGGGAAGAAGGTATCCTGGTTACAACAGAGCCTGTGACTTCTCTGTTGATAGTTTCTAAGCAGTTAACAAAGGTTAGGTTATCAGGGTATGACAAATAGCCTTATTATGTATAAGGAGACCCCATTAGGCAAGACAGTCAAACCTGTTATCTAAATTTATCGGTAAATCTAGACTCTAGGTAATTTTTTTTTTTTTTCGAAAGCACATACATTCTTAAGGGAAAACTTATGAGCATTACTGGAAAACTACAGCTTAAATTATTTTAGTTCCCTTGATTATCAAACTTTCTCTTTTGGTAATTGCAACTAAGCAACAAGGACAGAAGTAAAGCAAAAGGTGTAGAAAGTAAGCCTGTTCTGAGTTACCACAGAGGATATTTCTGCCTTCCTGTTAAGTACCAGCTTTAGCAACGTAATGAAAAGGATACCAGAATACCCTAGCAACAACTGGAAAACAGTTGCTGTCAGCTGCACAGCCTTGTTAAACTGGTCCCAGCATTAGGGCCAGGGCATAACTGTCCTTCCCTAACATAAAAAGTTAGATAAGAAAGAGAAGGCTTATGCTGCCTTTTGGCACTAAAAACCCAGTCCCATTTACTACTTCCTTTAGGAGAACAGACTTCCCAATATGTTTTCAGTGAATGTTTATCATGGCGCAATGAACTTCCACCCGTCTTGAGTGATTATCCAAGAGACGACCCTGTAATCTAATTTAGCCATCAGGTACCAGAAGTACAGAAAGGAGAGCAAACACAGTACTCCTCATTTCCCTCTGTCAAAGAGCAGATACACACACTTGTGTGCAAAAACACAGGAAAGAATAGAAAGATCCCAACTTTAAGGTAAACAAATGATGTATATAACCTCCAAATCTGATCTTTAATTGCAAAGTAAAAGGCCAGTCAATAACTTAGTTCTGCCTAGTCAGTCAAAGAACCTCCTTTGTTTGAAAGCCCATCAAGAAGCCAAATGCTTGTGTGGATAAGAGGGACATATGTATAGATATACATGATTGCTAAAAAGGGCCAAGAGTTTCTGGCCCAAATAAAAGCCTCTAAACCTGTGATCCTGCAAGGGAAGCACTGTAATTATGTGGCAACAGACATTAGCTACAATTACAGAGACAGTTCACTCACTGAAGAACAGTTTAAATAAAAAAGGTTCCTTAATGTGATGCTAGAGAATTTGAAGCACCAAGATGATTTGGTCATTTTTACAAGTATGTGGTTCTTATGCCACAAAACATTATGATAAAAGACCTTGCTCATTAATAGATGCAGCACCATTTTTCAAAGGATTGTAAAATATATGTTCACTATACTCACTGTTTCTGTTAGGAGAGTATAAGCTGTACAGGAAAATGGGGTACATTACTTTTCCTGTATATTTTCTGCCTTAATTGCATAATGTGTTCTTTGTCAGTACACCCCTGAGCAGTGAGAGAAAAAGAGAGCAAAGGATTGTTCTTGTTTCTCACACCTTCCCAAAGAAAAAAAGGGTGGGGGAAGAGAACTGCTCCAAATTTCAAGGAGGCAAAATGAAACCTAAGGCCTCCAAAGGCAGCCACCCTCTAATTGAAAAAGAAAGGGAAAAGTAACGCTGGTCAACAAGGTGAATTCTAGGTGCATCTAACAAGTTACAGGTTGAGCACATTCTTTGAGGAACATACAAAAGTAGCAGGTCTCTGTCAGGAAAACAAAAAAAAACTACCCAAAAAGGACAACACTTAGGCAATGCTTCGCTCACAGCAGTACATAAGGTAATCAAAAAATTGCAATAAAAGCCATACTGAGCTTCTAAAACTTTTCTTTACAATTACTAGCTTGTCATTGCAGAACATACAGTTTATGACCTCAATGTAGAATGTATATGTTGGGTTAGGTACAATTTCCACGACGACTACACAATTTAGGGTGCCTCTTCAGCGCCTGTAGGACTATAACAATTTATTTCAGCCTGAACCTAAACCATACTGTGCTCTGCTACATTACAATGGATTATGCCAGTTAAAATAATGTGGAAACATTTAGAGAAGAGGGAAAAGCTTCTCTGTTTTTTTTTTCTTTCGCTAATTCCTCTTTTTTTTTTAACTTCTGATACTATAAAGAGGTATCATCCATCAACAACAATACCATTTACTTATGGAAAATTATATGCTAGGCAAAATTATCAGTTTCTGCTTCCTCCTCAACTTCTGTATCAATGACAAAAGGAAAACATTCTTATAGATTTTAAAAAAAACAATCCACATCACTGATTTTGGTCTGCACTCCTACATGATTTAAGAGCAAATTTCATTCAGAAATGTCTTTACTGATACATATCTTGCAAAGTATATACTTTAGAAAGTCATGAAATCTTTCGTAAACATCCCATAATACATAGCCTATTAATGTAAATTATTTCAATAATGAACTATCCCCTTTCTTAAAAATGCCTCCTTATTTTTGAAGGGTTTGTCAGCTTTCAGTATTAATGCATTTTCTGCCAATCTTATTTTGATAAACTAAATTGAAAAAAGTCATATTTTTAGAGATTTTCAGAATTTGGAGTAATTTTTGTAACAATTTTTTAAATTCCTTCCAGGCTATCAGTACTTTTTTTGTGGTACTGTCACCCTAACAGATCACAGAGATTTTGCAATGTTATATAGGTAATTAGCATTATGCGACCAGGTGTTTTTTTGGCTATGCATCTAAGACCATGGTCTGGGAACCTTATGTTTACAAAATGATATCCTCTAAGTGGAGACATGCTAACTAGCCATGTCTGTGCTCCTAGTTCTCCTAGTAACATAGCGTAAAAGAGGTTAGCTCAAGCTCTCGGTGGGACACTCAGGCAATCAAAGATGAGGTCTAATACAAATTGTTGACTTCTATTGGAAGGGTTAACTGTGACTACAATATTACTTTCTTTCAAATCATTGTCTAGATAATCAAGAGAACAGAAATTTTTACTATTCTATGATATATTGAAGTTAGCTTTAGAAGCCAGATTTTTCCAAACAGTAATGCCAACAGAATAATATCCTTTCCCTTCCCTGCTTATCAACTTTCTTTTATGAAATCATCCTGATGGGATTGTGAGCTTCTTTTCAGTCCTTGAGAAAGGAATGCTTCCTTTAGAATTTCATCACAACGTTTGTAAAAAATACAGTACAAGCCTGTTGGGTTTCTGTAAAAGCATAAATGTTTTGAGAACAGTGAAATAATTGGTAATATTCATTCTTAGTATTGGATTTAATACGCTGTGACTAATGTGTATTAAAGAATCATAGAAGATAGAGATGAAAGGGACCTCAAGAGGTCAGGTAGTCTATCTTCTTGCCCCAAGGCAAGATGAACTACATCTAAACCATCTCTGACAGATATTTACCTACCTTGTCCTTAGAAATTTTCAATGATGGAGATTCTACAATACTCCCAACCCGTGTCTGCAAGGCAACTTTTTCTAGTGCTAATCATTAGAAAAATATCTCCTTATTTCCAGCCTGTATTTCTACCGCTACAGTTTACTGTAGCCCATTACTGCTTGTCCTACCTTCAGCAGACAACAGAGTTACTGCCCCTCTGTATGTCAGTTTTTAAATGTGCTTCAAGTCTCTGCTTCGATTTGTCTAAGAACTTCCATTTTTCTGTCAGGGGCCATATATCCCAGTTCTGGATGTATACTCACCTTCACAACCTTCTCTAACTAATCCAGAGTTTTCCTGAAGGATGCTATTAAAAACTGGACAACCTTGTTATGGCTGAACAGAAGTACTTTGCATGTCTTCCACATTAAATTCCAGTTTATCACCTCCATGCTTTTTAAATTATGCTTTTCGGTAGCATTAATCAGCAACACTGCTAATATATTTTATGTTAAAGATACTGTATAAGCCCAGATATTCTTCTGGAGACCTGCTACTCTATTTTATTTGTTTAATTAATTATTTCAACTAGTATGATATTTGGCATGTCTTCACTGAATTTCATACAGTTTATTCCAGATCACCAACCTAAATCTTCTTGAATTCTAATTCTATTATCTAATCTGCATGCAATTATTCCTTCCATTTTTTTCCAAATTTGACATTATGACTACAATAAAGATACTCATTGCTCAGGATATGTATCAAGCCAAATTGGTACTAGATTGTTACCAGACCCAGCACTGGGATTAACCTTGGTACTTCACTCAGGTTCAACCGTGACTCAGTGACAGTTTATTTAGAAGATAATCAACATGACAAAAAGAAAAGTGTCAGACCAGTCTATGTTCTTCCTTTGACATAACAGACTTGATCAATGGAGAATATCTCCTGTTTTATTTTAAAGCCTTTTGACTCTATCCTAGTTGAATACCCATAAGCAAACAAAGGAAACACATACTGGGTGAAACTACCCTAGAAGCTTAAAAATAGATTGTATTGTTTTTTCTTGTATTTTTCGGAGCACTGAAGTTATCCCACAGATGTGTCCACCTTCTCCTCTCTGTCAAGACAGGCATTTGCTTTGGCCTTTTTGGCTTTGTGGAACATAAAGAATTGTCAATGAACTTCATTAGGTCCCAGCTTGAAAACATTTATTATTTTCTAACCTGGTCTTTCCTTATGTAAACTGGGTAGTCCACTTTGCTGATATTAACTGTCCTAGGTGCAGATCAATTTGGGGATTGGGGTAATGGGAGAAGCAGCTTTTCTCCACTTCCATTATTTTTTAAGAACTCCAGTTATACAACACTGATGAACAGAACCTGAAATTCTAATTCAGTTTATTTTTTAAATGCGTGTCAAAATTGAATGACTTTGCCTATGGGAAGCTTAAATCTTCTATCTCTTTACAAAGAAATAAGCTTTATTTCAGAGGCTGCAATTCTGAAAAATTCTTCTTCCCACCTTGCCTTAACTTTGACCTAGTTCAACCTTTTAAATACAGGAATCCAAAACCAGTGGTGTTTGTGGTCAGGAAAGACAATAACCAAAAGTTAGAAGACAAATGTTGTACTGGAAATGAAGAAAGAGATGTGCCCATCTCTTCACAGTTCTGACAGATTTCTGAGAGTTCACTATTCCCAATGTGCTCTTTATTCCTCCCTGTCTCTTATCACATTGTATTTTGCTCTAAAAAAACAATGTTTAGAATGGTGGTTGTCTGTTGTCTTGGTACATGCCTTTACTCCCAACAATACAATTCTTTCATTTCCTCAGGAGAGGCTTCTTGAAGGAGACCCATGTTGTGGATGCAGCGAGAAGAAAAGGAGATAAGCCTTCTAAAATCCATCTTTATTTGATCATGTTCCTCACCCACCTCAACACTCTGTGCTCTACCAATTTGCTAAGCAAATTAACTAAATCTAATCTTTCTGTTAGATTAAAACTAAAAATAAGTATAGAATTCATATGGTAAGAATGATGAACTTTTATCAGGATAGCACACAAGAAAAATACCAGAGTTAAGCAAGGCTTATAAAATCAAATGCATAAAAGTTAAAGTCCATTTCCTATACTATACGTATGAGTTAATTTGATTTTAATGTAAAATGTACAAATACTTGACAGCCATATAGTTAGTGGAATTAAGCTCAGAGTCATGAGACATTCTAGTTAGCTTAAGAAAAAACAAAAAGGGAGTTAGGAGTTATATTGCTCAATAACAATATAAGCTCTTGCAACCTATGTGTCACACTCTTGTATCTATGCTCTGTGGTCCTGCTATTAAAAAAAAAAAAAAATTATACATAAAGTTGCTTCAAATATTTACCATATAAAGAATAAAATATAATTCCTCTCCTTTCTCCTGTTTTTGTTTTTTTTTTTTTATTACAACATTGCAAGAACTTACAAACCAGTGACATTTGATCACGTAAGACAAACAAATTACAGAGACTTGGTTTTTGCTTTTCTACAGTGCTAAGAAAGGCCCTTGATACTGCACTTCTTTCATAAATCTCAGTTTTAATATTTGAGTAATGAAAATCAATCACAATAAAGGCTCCCTTACTACTGCTTGCAGGATTTGGCCCTATACACTGGGATCTATAAAACTATGTATTATATAAATTAAGTGACTGGGCTGAACAAAGAGATTGCTAGCCCATGTTTGATGTCTGAGTTGACTTG
Source organism: Phaethon lepturus (assembly GCF_000687285.1). Classification (NCBI taxonomy): domain Eukaryota; kingdom Metazoa; phylum Chordata; class Aves; order Phaethontiformes; family Phaethontidae; genus Phaethon; species Phaethon lepturus. The sequence continues at coordinate 75,084 of NW_010529911.1, forward strand.
AAATGTCTCCAAGAAAGATACAATGGACGTGTGTGCTACAGGCTAATATGAGTCTTTGCTACTGTCACTCATTTTCTCTTGGTCTTCCTTAATTCATTACTGACAGACACAAACTATAATAAGTTATTCATTCAGAGAAGAGTTTATGATTTTCTCTGGAATTAGGGGTGTTGTGTAAGACATAATTAGTGACTGTAATTCTATTCACAGCATTTTGTGTTTTCCTTAGGTGAAGCTGTAGGATGTAAGAAGTAAAAGTCACATAATACACTAATCTCATATAGCATTCTAAGCTATGTAGGTCAAGGATGGCCTGTCTTCTTAGCCCTAAAAACTGTGTGGATATCTTCCTAAGACTGATAGCCGCCTGACACACATATCTCCGAAAGCTAATGGGGCATGGTGCTCAGGGAGTAGTTCACAGACAGATAGTAATAGTTGTCCCCAGTCCCCACACTCAGCTGTCAGTAGGGCTGGACTGAACATGCAGCTGTGTCCTAGGCTGTCCTAGCAATGTCTGCCTTAATTGTCCCTGCCAACGTGCTTCCTCCCACAGCTGAGGAGGCCATATACTGCACTGTCTCTGTGCCACAGCAGCTTTGCTGCCAGTCGTAGCATGTAGCACTGACATGGGAAACACAGCTAAACTGCTTATGAGCCCTGTGTGGCTACAAGATTTTTCACAGCAAGTGTAGATGCAACAATAGCCTTTACTACTAATATGCAGACAAAATTTGAACACAAAACAGAAGCACGTGATATTACAACTTACCATGCTTTCATTTTAGGCTGCATAGTCAATTCTTCAGGAAGGTAAAAACAGTGCCGTTTTATGGACTGAAACAGTTCCGGAGACATTGTTTTAGAAACATCATAATAATGGCCAAACTTTGTAGATGTTGTTGGGCTGGCCTGTGGAAACAACAAAATCTGTCAGAAGAAAATAATTAACTGGCAATACACTTTAAAGAAACCTCTGGTTTTTTTCCCCATTCAGCATGAGTATAAACCTCAAGTGGAACAACATTATAACATTTACTACTAAGTTTTGGGTCCCCTGTTGACATTCTATAATGTGAATTTTCACACATAATTCAACCCTTACTGTTCCAAGTTGCATCACCAAACTGCAGTCAGATACTTAAAAACATGTATTTTTGCACATGAAAATGTGACAGACATATGAAAAATGCAGGCCATGATGTGTTCCACCTATCTGATTTTTCAGTACCTGGGAATTATACAGCGCTACAGAAACATTTTCAGCTGAGTTTGAAAATGTTTCACTTTATTTATGATCTGTAAGAAAAAATACCATTGCATCTTCATACATCTGCTTTTAATAGAAAATCGTAAAAAAAAGGACATAGTTAAAAACTACTTTTAATTTCTTGAATTTTGAATAAACAGCATTACACAGACATTACACACAATAACCATGGTTTACTATAATGAAGATACTTTTTTATGAGCTCTCAATTTTGGATATATAAAACATCATAAACCTCTCAAATTTAATATACACCATAGCAGGAATTACACATTTTGAATATGTTGTGCTAGTAAATAGAGGAAATGAATGCATATTTTTGTTCCACACTAATGGAGTTCAGCATGCAACCTGCAACTTTAGTTGAATTACACACGTAATGTTAAAAAAACTCCAGATTGTTATCATATGCAGTATTAAAGTATGTAGTAGCTGTCTGCTACAGGAATTGAATAGTTTTTGCTCTTCACGTAACAATCCATTTTCTTCATCTCTTCTGCCCTTCTCATTAAAAAAAAAAAAAGCTATCCTGGAAAGAACAAAGCAGAATAAACCTCAGAGGCAAGTTAGTCTCTTCCAGGGAAGGAAAACACTTGGCACAAATGTAAACCACTATATAGTATTTTTTAATGTACACACTGTAAAGGAATCACAGATAGCAAAGTGATATTAAAATTGATCCTATGTTATGGCACAAACACCACTGTGCTCCTGATCAGACTACCTCTCATCAACTGTTCTAACTCTTTTGAGGAAGAAGAAAGGTAATTTACAGTAACCAAACAAGTTTCATAATACACGTATCAATCAAACCCACAATATTTCTAAATGGTAAGATGCCTGGACCAAGAAAGGTGCTGATCCTAGACTTTCAACAGCAGCTTTGCAGGTCAAAAGAAAGATGACCTACTAGTTTATTTCGAGGACAACTACCCTAAGCCTGGACTGCATCTCAAGTGTGCATTGTACAACGCAGGAATGCGCAAAAATATTTTTAAGTCGTTTTTCTATCTTCCAACTCCAAGACTTTATTGCTAAGCTGAATCCCCCATAAGAGTCAAGAGCCACTTCAGGTATTAAATGAAAAAGTATTAAGATAAAATGAAATATCTCAACTGTTGTTAAGGTGACACAGAAAAGGTAAGAGCTGAAAGAGAGATGTTGAAGACCTATTAACACCGCAGAACAGAATGCCTTTTAAAGGTGGTTCCGAAGACATGTTTGGATTGGTAGGTAAAGTGAAAGGCTATTTTGTTTGTAGTTAAAAGTATGGAACTACTTTTGAAAAGTGATCAGAAATGTCCCAGGTAACTTCAAAAGTTTCTCAGTACTTTCTGTAACAACTTAGAACATTCTATGAAAGGATTTTTCCTTCAAGCAGGCCAATATATACATTTTATCCACTACTTGAAAGTTGAGCAGGCTTCTGTATGTATGCAATGAAAATTCTTTGGAACAACTTCTGCTCCCATTTCATCATCTGCTATTCTTGCTATATACAGGAATGACAATAGGTATACTGAATTATTACAATAATGGGGTGCCAATAATTTTCTGTGTGTTGAGCAACAAATTATTTAGTTCCAACTCCAATTATTACAGAAGGCTTGTGGTTTTCATAAACCTTGGTCTTACTAATAAAATAAGCACTATAACACTATAAAAAGAAAGAATACAGACATGCCAGACATGGACATGTCTTTATAGTTAGCATTCTGAAAGCAATCATGCTATGTATTCCCACAATTTTATTTCATGCTTCAGCTAATCAAAATTATATTAAACTGTTAAGATTAATTAGAATAATTAAGATTTAGAGTAAATATTTTGAAATTATTTGATTAATAGATGCTAGGCCTGATCAATTATCAGAGAATAGCAACAATAATACAATTATACAATAATATATTTCCTACAAAAACAATAACAAAAATAACCCCAAACATTTAATTAAAATTCATTTTTAATTAAAAAGCCCACAAAATTGGTCATGTGTATCTAGTTATAAGAGGCAGATCAGTTTTACTCAAAAAAAGACAGAAAACCCCATTCTCTAAGTCAGTGCTCCAACTGATTTAGCAGCACCTGATTTTTAAAGAAGGAAGTCCCACAATCCATCAAAATTTAAATATTTTTAATGTAAAACGTAACTTTGTTTAAAACAAGGATTCTGAAAGCAATTTAAACAGGGGCTGTTCTTTGGCCTATAATCTATTCTTTATCCGGATTACAGATCAGAATGTTTTTACTGCAATCTCTGCCAGAGCTCATCTTTTCATTGTGTACTTCCAAGCCCCCTTAATGTTTTAGAAAGGCCTTGACTAACTGAACTTTGATCTGATGTCTTCATTGAGAAAAGCTCCAGGTTGCCCATTTCAGATGCAAATCCTTACTGAGGCCCAATAGAGTTTAGTAAAGACAGCAAAAAAGAAGAAACAAGAAGTTTCCAGGATCCTCTTTGAGAATCCTGAGGCACATTGGTGTCCTTAATCCACCCTGCTGCATGGATTAAGGTAGGTGATAACCTCTCTTGATTCAAAAGAATAAGCAGTGCCTACAAACTGGGTGGAGACTAGGATTTGGCTATAATAAAACACCATGCAATAAAAGCTCGGTCTATGTCAGAAGCCTGTGAATAGGCCTCAATGTACTGCATTCCCAGGCTTAGTGGGGAAGCTTGCAAAGAGCCTACCTGAATCAAGTAAGCATGAATAATCTGCCTTAGCAGAATGACCATGGAGAGTGCGAAGCAGAGACTTTCCACTCCTCTTAAGTTTGATCTGATAAATTTATTAGTGGATTGGAGGCTCAAGCCTGTTCTTTCCTGGATTCCTATTTTGCACAAGGAGAAATACACTAAATTGTCACTGAGCAGAGTGTGCTTTTATGCTACCGTCTGCTGTTAATGTTTCTAATTGCAATACTAATGTGCTAGAAATCTCAGATTTAGGATGAATCAAGGCAGAAAATTGATTTCATGCTGTGACAGTTTATATATTGCCCCAAGAACATAAGCAGTTCATTCAAAAAAAAAAAAAAAAAAGGGAAAAAAAGGGGAAAAAAAATCCACTGTCTTGCATTGCAAATAGACTATCCACATACTCAAAAGTTTAAATGAAATTAACCTCTGATCCAGATGAAAGTAACAAACTGGCAAAGGCACATCAAGCACTACAGAACCTGTTACTTCGACAGGTTTCTTATAAAGCATCTGTCTTTTTTCTGATGTACAAGGTATACGCAAGATGTAAAGAGAAACTGTGATAGTTATGAAGAGTACTAATATAAATACCATGCATAAGAACAAAAATGAGTTACCTAACTAATTTGTATGAGGTCTAATAAATGGGAAGGTGATATCTGAACTATTAGTGAAAATCTCTTTTAATACTTAGAAATAAAAACTAAATTAGGTATCAAAAATACCACAAAGACAGCTTTTACTCAGCATTCTTACTTCATGTAACGCCAGATATTGGATGGAAAAGTCTTCTCCTAATGTGTTTAGAGTTCTAGTTAAAATCAAAACTATTTTCTCTCTCTCATACTTGAAACTATTTGACAGTAGTTTTTGAAATTGTACTAGTTTATTAGTTCAATCAGTTTGGAAAATATGCCTTGACATATTATTCAATGTTATTTTTTTCTACCAAAAGAAAATTTAAACAATAAATCACAACCAAAATTGTGAACTAAATGATTGTACTAAGTGTATTAAGCACTCAGGGTGCTGCCAGACAACATCAGGTTTGTCCTCAATGGAGTATATTCACCAATCAAATTAATCTAGCACAGCACCAAAGTTTTATGATAACTGCATTATAAAATACTGAAAAATATAAATTTCAAAACTATTTTTCACTAATTAGGCTATCCTGAGGAGTTTTAGGTATACATAGCTGCCGAGTTAGACTTTTATTTGCAAGTTTTATTTTTTAAAATAAATTTAACATATATATAAAAAATACTGTACCTCAACTATTCAGAATGATCAGCATCCAATTCAGAAAGCAACAATGGTAACAACGGAAACACACCACAGAAGATTGACCATTTCATTCTATCCGGTATAAACAAATTTCAATAATGGATGACAAGTACATTATGTATTGTAGAGAAATATTGTATTAGTGGATGAAGGCATTACTTCTATGAAGTTACAGAGAATGACTACACACCTAACTGGATTATCTGTATGTTCTTCTTTTTTGTTAGAACATGAGCACACTATTTGTTAACAACTAGCAATTGTTTCCATATCAGTGTATGAGGAATTCTGCGAGATTTTAAACCAGACAAATTACTTTGGGGATGGTTCAAAGCGGCACAAGCAAGGTCCACAATAATAAATTGATGAGATTATATGATTACCCTGGAGGCTGTTTGATTTGGCATGTCACCATATATAAGTCTTTTCTGACACAACTATATAGCCATGTCTGTGCAATTTCACAGAAAACCAAACATGCCAAGCCTTGTAAGATCATTTTGTCACATTCCAATTATGTTTTTTAAGAATACGACTGAACTTACAAGGCAGTTATGACTACATCTAAACCAGAATTTATAAACGTAGGCTAAAATGTATAGACAAAACAAGTTTTTTGTTCTGGATAGTCAAAACTGCTGTAATTTTATTAAAGGTTGATTCTGCCACTGGATTAAATAAGAAAGTCACCAGCCATGGGAGATATATTATTCACAAAACACTAATAACTGTAAACTCTGAAAGACTGAGCACTGGGCTTGTTTCTTATATTCTTCCTGCACAGTGATTAGTTTCTGGTGACAGTGAAGCTGATATAATCTCAAGTGCTTACTTTAGTTGTTATGCACATGGATAAGCAGGTCAACAGCTTGCTTCGACACAATACTTTCACTACAGAGATCTAGTAAGTACTGTTGATTAAACCTACTTAAGTAATTTGTGTACTACTAATTTTGGGCAAAGTTTAAAAAATAATTCAAACCTTCATAAAAAGCAGTCTCAGTTTAAAAATACTAATTGAAAATTCCCATGGCACTTTAATGTTTTTATATTAAGTTTTACAGTTCCTGCAAACTCCTAAATTCCCTTTCTTTCTGTATCTCTAGTAAGAAAAAAATACAGTGGTGTATGATAATTTACCCTCAGGAGGCAATCCTGTAACACTGTCCATGAGCAGTTCTACTAGCCTAAATTCTACTGAAAAGCATTTGCTCTGCAAATTCATTTTGACTATAAAAGGAAAGAAGTATAAAATACTGATTACCTCCATTTTTGGTAAATTTTGGTAGCGCCAGGCTATTTTCATAGAATCCTGAAAATCTTCAGATTTAACAGCTGTTGCTTCTTCTCCCAATTCATTTCTGTAGGTATCATCAAGCAAAGGGGCTGGAAGTTCCTACAGGCAGAGAGGAAAAGAATGTCAGTTATCTAGAGTAGAAATGGCACTTGAGATTTTTATCCCCTCCAAAAAAAGAAGTTAGTTAATACAGTTATCTTTATATAATGGACAGTTGTAAAATCCCTAACAAAACTTGATTACAATAACCATTCTGAAATACTGAGCATGAAAAAAACCATGTAATTATTATGGGAAAATGAATTATAGAAATATAAGAGAATGCAGAATGGAAATATCACTTTGTATGCTGTATTTTACATAAATAACACATCTTAAGCAGCATCCATATTATTTTTTTTTTCTTTTTAATCTTACTTTAAAGGTTGATCTCCTAAACTATTCTATTTCTGAGGATAGGTAAGTTCCCTGCATAGTGAATTTAAGGCTATTTGATAGTAAGATCACTTTTCTTTGTTAGCTTCTGTAAATCTTTTAAAAGTATTCAAAAGACCACAATAGCCTACAGGCACAGGCTGAAAACAACTGTAACAGGATGGTTTTAATTTTCTCTTCTGCTAACCATTAGGCATGATACCTACTAATGACAGATATCTCATGAACACAAACTAGGGAGGAAAGGGAAAGGGCAAATATTTAATCCTGGAATTTTTGTAAGTTTCTAATGCAAGCATTTCTGGCCTTAAAAAAAAAAAAAAGCACTGCACACAGGTACGTTTAATTGTTCTATGAGGACAGAATTGTAGCTTTGACTCAGACCTAGATTAGGAACAAAGTTTTATTACAAACTTTCTCCTTTCTACCTTTGCTGCATTGCTGAAAGAGTAAACAGCACTGGGTGAGTATGAAGCACAGCATTCAGAATTTATGCATGGGGTTTCTACACCTACTAGAGGAATGAAGTGCAACCAAGTTGTCTGACTCAACTTTATCTGCCTCCTGTGCAAGCTGTGCCCAGATAAAGGAACTCCTTATCTGCTTAAAATAGATGAAGACTTTTTTGAAAAGTAAGTTTTCATTAAGCAAAGACTCTTGAGAGAGAAGTGAAATGTGTATAAAGGGTTAAAGATACATAGAACTAGCCAGTATCTCTGTTACAAGACATTAGGTGTGAAGACATAAGAAAAACAAATTTGAAAACTTTAGAAGAAGAATCTTGATCGAAGTACGGGATACACATGAAACACTGACTACATGCACAGTTAATACTGATCATAAACATCTAAATGACTTTCACAGCTTTATGGAGGCAGACGGTACAACAGACACACATAGAAAGAAAAAAATGAAAATAGAAATTAATCCATTTTGGGTTTAGTATTATGCTAATTCAGTATTAAAGGATACAGGAGAGAAAACCTGTATGTAGTTCAATACGTAAAATTATGAACAACATGTATTATTTTTATTTCTTCAGTGTAAATTAACATAATATCTACAATAATTGACAAAATTGAGAACAAATGTTTCTAATTTCAGGACAGTTGTTTCTGTCTCTCTTTCCATGGTTGCTCAGTACATCCTCCAAGATAAAAAGTAATGGAAGTTATGAAAACTTTTATGTAGTTACTTCAATGAAGTTGCAGAAATAGAACAACTGTACCTATGCGTTTCAGCAGCTAAGCAGAAGATGCAAGCCACACCTTTGAGCAAGTAATTTTATTTTATTTACTTTCTTTTTGCAAAAGAACTGCAAAAGCCTGGTAAAGGTTCTTCATGAAAATGGTTACGTACGGAGTTAAATTTTCAGATTTCTTACAGCTTGTTTAAAAGATATACTTGTATACAATAAACTCCTATTATTATGGTTGTGAAAATTAAGCTTTACACATAGGAAAGCTACACAAAGATTATAATTTTAAGTTAGTATTTACAACTTTCATTAAATTTTCATATTTATAACAGATGTTTCAGTAAAAAAAGAAATGTACTTTTGTCAGTTTCCTTATATCTACCCAGAAAGAAAGCAGGGAAACTTTCAAACCAAAGACAAAGATGTCTGACAGATAGGAGAAACTGAAAACAGAACACTGTAATGAAAGGTTCTGAGAAAGTAAAAATACAAACAGAAGCTGACAAGCACACCAATGCATTCCACATACATGCAGATAAAAATTACTTGCATTTACTTCTAAGAGCATTATATAAGGGTTTTTCTAAAAGAGAAGAAAGATGTTATTTTGAATTTCTAATTTTATAACTGAGATATCCACAATAAAGAGTTAATTAATCTTATTTTCCAATTAAAGTGTTATTTTGAAAACAAATTACTAAACAGTTAAACTGTTAGGTAGATTTAATTTCCTAGCATGGTTAGTCATAGATTCAAGCTGGCTAAGGTAAACAGGTCTGTGTTTTTCAATGAAGAGCTGAGGATACGTGATCATCTCAAAACAGTGCTCAATTATAGTAATTAAAAAAATAAATAAAATCAACCTTCATTTAAAAAGTGAGTTCTGTAAAGGACTAATTCTGCAGGCCAAAACAAAGTTTCCAGATATCTCTTCCTTTCACCCACTAAGATTAACTCGCTCCCAGGTACTACCCGCAACTTTTTATAGTGGTGGGTAACCTCTGTTTTTGTGAAAAAAAGTGCTAGCTACAGTTTGGAAGAGATCATGAAATCCTGCCCAAGCATTTTATTATACTCCCTGAGCTCGCCCTTGTTTCAGATCCTACCACTGATAAAACCAGTTGCTACCTCATCCTGCTGTAGTAGCACTGGGCAGCTATCACATCACCCGCAAAGCCGAAATCCAGGGAATGGCGTATTTTACCATTCACCTTTACTGTAAGTAAAGGGAAAAACAGCACCAATATTTTCTTGAAGCTAATATTTTTCTCCTCTAAAATCACTGCAAATGCCTATCACTTATACTACTGGTTCATTGTTATTACATAATAATTGGCAAGGACAAATTTGAGACAGGGGCCTTTAGCTGTATATATTTTCTTTTATATAATCACACATAATACATGTTTTACACAAAGACTGTATTTTACGCTAAAATAGGAGAGAGGTCAAGACAACGAGGGGTGAGAGGTTCTCCAAGTATTACTGATAAAGTACAAGCTACTTCAATACCCTCATTAACACTGAAAAAGTTCCTGCCTCACAGTCAAACACAGAACAAAACCTTCTTACATAGCACTATATGTAAGGGAGATGCCACAAATACTAGCTGCTGACAACTGAGAAGCTCAGTCCAAAACAGAAACAGACACACTATCAGTGCAACACAATTAGGCACTGCAGTATGCCTTAAGTGTTGCTAAGAATGAAGGAGATTAAGAGATCAAGGAAAAATGGTTTCACCTGAAGCTGACAAAGATTTTGTCTGCCAGAGATGAAAACCTATCTAAGTATCCATCTGATATAGCCTTTTTTGCCAATATAGTTTACTTTTAACTTCTGACATAATAAAAAGATTTGATTCGGACATAATAAAGAAACTTCTAACATTATAAAGTGATTGTTTAAACATGACTAACTTCACACAAAGCAACATGAGAACACTCGTGACTCAGTACCACGGCAGTTGGTGTATGCATCATCTTAGGTCTGTTTTATGCTGTCTTGTTCCTTGCTGCCCAACAGAAGGAACCATGAGCACTTGAAGAACTCTCTCATACCAAGAACAACTCTTATTTCCCCAGTTGCTGTTCCAAAATCCCTTTACCTAATAACTATCTTGCTTATGTCTAAGAGAAGAATATGTCTCTTTGGTGTACCATGTTCTTATCCTTATGGAAGAAACATGTTCCTATGATGCACTGAGACTTAAGACATTTCTGGGGCTACTAGGTCTCACAGCCATATAATTTTCTATCCCAACAAACATTTTGCTCTAAAGCAAACATATCCTGAATCATATTCTTGCCTGTGGTGGTTTTGAACTTTACAGTCTCTTAGTAGGGTTTATACATAATGCCACTGCAATCTGGAAAAGGTAGTCTGCCTTTGGAGCTGACTGGTGTTTTGAAGACAAATTGCTTCAGCTCCACTTGGTATATTAACTTGGTTAAATATATTCCAAGATGTTGTACTTAAGCACAAATAGGAAAAAAGAATTCCAATTCCAACTAATGGTCTGAGTATATGAAAACATTTTAGATAAAGATTAATGAACAGAACTAATATAGATTGTTTACCTCCAGATTTGCATCCTAACTTTATCACTATTACCCCAGCTTCTGCTTACTCTTGTTTCCTTCTCATTCACCCTAAACTGTATGAAAGAGAGCCAAAGATGTGGCTGCTGTTTGAAGGTATGTCTACGTTGACTAGAAGCCAACATGCATGCATTCATTAGCTTGGTAAAAGACTAAACAGAATACATAGGTAGTCACTAATGTTGTTTTTCCTTTGGATGTACTGATTCATATATCCCAGTGCATAATTTTAAAAAATATTTTAACTAGATCTTTGTGTAACCACATTTGAAAAAGGAGAGGGCTTAAAATTGGTTAGTAGGCTTGGGACTGGGGACAATTACAGACACACAACAGCTATATAAACCTGCTTTATGTGCAATATTGAAAACAGTGAAATTGAAATGAACCAAAACATTTCTTTTCGTCTTTGTATCATCTTTTTGTCTTCATGATAATCAGAACTGGAATAAAAGGTTTTCCTCTCTTCTGACACTGCAAATTAAATGCTATTCTATGTTTCAAGGAAATAGCTCTTTCCGGACCTGACCATGCCTGGGTGAGACAGAGCATGTAAGTGAGAAAAAGTCTCCAGTTGTCATGACATAGGTATATTCTCAAAGATAAAGGCTGGCTGGTTGGATACATACTTCACAACTCTGCAGTGTCATGAAAGGTTTCATTACTTCCTAAGAACTACAAAGCAATCATCAGTTCTCAATTGTTCTTATAGAGAGAAGAAAAAATGAAAGAGTTGAAAGGATCAAGCAGACCAGCAGCTAAACCAGCCACAGAACACAGGCTTCTTCTGGTACAGCTACAGAAAAATTGCTGAAAACTATACAGCAGAACACATATCGAGAGCAGTGGAGGGCATGGTTGCTATGAGTGACATTTAAAGATGGCTAAGCCTGGGCTTCTCCTCAAAATATCTGTCCGTGGGAGATTCAAGAGCAGGGCTTTAGCACAACTCCCTTTCTCCCAGATTCACTATAAATTGAGAAACAAGGACACTAGTTTCCAGCAGTCTTATTAAATCATTATTTATGTTTGAGAACTGTACTTCTCTACCATATATAAACAACACTTAAATTCTGCTGAAATGATAGAAATCTAAAAAAGGATTTGGGATTGTGAGCGTATTGAGGATTAAATGAATTTATGTTCTTAGAATCAAAATCAGAATTTCAGAAGAATACAAAATTATTAAAATGTTTAAAAGTTACTTCAAAAATTTCATCCAGAATTTGGAAATGAAAGTGTTATTTAAACAAAAGACTAAGAAAAGGAGAGTTGATTTATCAGCCTGTAATATCTCTATTTAACCTATTTCTGCTTAAAAATATCTCAGCTCCCACATCATATAGCTTTGAAAAGCTTTGGGACTGACAATTTTTTGGCATCAGTGTGTCAACTCCTGAGAACTGTTACATTCTCCCAGGCTAAAAAAAGACAAACCTCTCATAAGGTATATTAAAAAACAAAGCATGTAGCAATGTATTAGTTAAAATTAAAAAACAATATACAGCATTTCTTGGGTTTTATTTATTAAAAAAAAACAGTATTTATTTCAAATAAAATACAAGTCTTTGCTATGCAGCATGAATACACAAAAAGGCAGACAAGTGCTAAAGTTATTAAGTGCAGTTTGGTTGGGTTATTTGTCTGTGTCTAGAGTGAGATGTAGTAGGAAGTGAACAAGAGAAGGAAGTTTGTTGCTATGTTTTAAAATAATAATTTTTTTTTAAAAGGAGGTTCTCTAAAGCACTAATACTAAATGACAATGCAATTAAAATAGTTTTGTTTCCTGTAAACTAAGCTTATGAAGGTTTTATTGCAAACATGAAATAATTTATTTCATTAATAAATCTTTTATATTTGTAATAAAATGATGTATGGCCTGTATCTGCTAGCAATCCAGGTCCTTCTGTGTTTGCTGCCACATTACTTTGCTTGCCTTGTTTTGGCAGATGCATGAAGCAAAATCAGATTCTAACAGTTTGACCTCTCTCACTTCTTACGTTCTCTAGGGGATAATAAAATCCAAGATACAATCCCACAGCAGTTAATGAAGCTTAACCTCACACCCTCTTAATTACCAATGCATTACACCAACTATAGGCATCATACTCCTCTCTAAGCTATTTTACAATGCTAAAGAAGTACTACTGTGCTATTATTTAGCAACATAATCCAAGCTGTATGTGAAAACCCTCTTATATAAAATCCTTTGATCCTTACGGGTTTCAATAACTGTATAATTAATAGTCCTTGAGAATTCAACACATTATCTATGTATGTATCAATAAATATATTGTCCGCATGGTTTTATGCAACTATTTTGCAATGCAGTATCATCAGAGGTATGATTAAAGAAATGTGAAAGAAAAAAAATACTAAAGGGAGTACGATTCACTGTTGATCTCTAATTGCAACGATATTTAAAGAGTTTAAACTCACATGAATTTAAGGCTCTTTTTCACTATGTTAATTTTTAGTATTTAAAGGACACCAGATGGTAAGTCAGGAAGGGTAAATATTTTCTTTTCAATAATGTATTATATAAATGTCAGTTTAAAGGGTCCTACTCCCCAAAGCGGGGAGGATTCTATTTTGATTGTAAACACTTGTGAAGACAAGGTCTATTGTTAAAAAACACAAATGACTGGATACAGAATTTTTCTCTTTTCAGTGGCCCTTGTACAACAATTTATTTCCATCTTCAGGTAAGGCTGTTCTATGGAAATTTTTCTTTGCCATTCAAAAGGACCAAATGGATGCCTACCCAGGATAAATGTGCATTGTGTGCAAAGGGAAGTAATATTCCTGCTTTATGAAACAAAAAAGGGTAATTGAAAGTACTCTAAGGGGTATTTTTTTTTAAACCCGTGGGAATATATTCTTTACTTCACATACACAGAAGTAAACCCGACAGTCAAGTCACAGAACTCTTTGCTATAACTTTCTTGCCCTATGGCTCCATTTCACAACAGTGAAACCCAGGAATGCATACGAGAAGATTAGATGATTTTTTTTTATTTCACCTTTTTCTGAATCAGTTCATGATACGTAAGTAAGTAAATAAAACAAAAAGAGAATGACATACAAAAAAAAAGTAATATGAAGAAACTAAATAAAACTCAGAGTGCCCTTGTCCAAAAATCTGTAACTCTGCTGCAGTGTATAATGCACTGGCCTAAACAGATTTAATAACAACATTATTTATGAACACCTTTAGAGGTGAGCACTGTAAGCAATAGTTCACCAACTGAACAAATCAATTCTACAAAGTTACCAACTAGATTTGTAAAATAGTTATTTGTGAACAATGAAGCCTAAACATTTGGGTTTTTTTTAAGCTACTAATTTTATGATACATTCAACAGGCTAAGTAAGATCTGTGTTTAATAACAAACATAATTTCATGACTAAGATCATGAAAGAAAATATCCTAATAAACAGCCAAGGATTGGTAGGTAGGAAATCTGAAATTTAAGCCAAACATTTATTTCCTCTGGTTCTAGAAAATCTTTTTATTAGATTGGTCTGAACTTTTGACAAAGACTAAGCTTTACACTTTAGTGAGTTCCCAGCGTGGGTACTGCTTAAAAGGATTTCATCCTTTTTAAACAGAAGTGATTATTTTTTTCCAGCATCCTCTTTCATACCCACACAATTTCTCTGTCAAGTTCATAACACAGTTTTATAATGCAGAAAATTATATTCCAATATAATTAAAATATTTGCATTTTAATACAGAAATTTGTAAAATAGATATTCCATTTACCCAACATGCAAGAAAGAAAAGTAAACAGATGAGAAAGAGCTATATAGTAATTAGATTTTTCAAAGGAACTTTCAAACTCTGAGAAAGCTGCCAGGGTTAGCTTCAACCCTAGTCTTTGTGCCACAAGGCTATCTTTACTTCAGAAAGAGAGAAAAAATGTGGTAGGAAAGTTCACTAGCGCTGTGACTGTAATTGGATTTCTGTGTATTAAGTGATAACATTTAACAGCACGCGGCAGCTGAATCACTGTAACAAGGTAATGTATTTTGAAAATACAATTGGGAAAAAAAAGGATAGTAGGAATGTAGTCCTGCTTGCATACATATTTTTACCTTTCAAAGTTGTTACACTTTTAATTTCTTTATGTAGCATGTAAAAATTTCACATGACAGAAAAAATACCTCTTGCATTCATACACACTACCAGACAGCGAAGAGACGGGAAGGAGTTAGAATAGCGCTCTTTGAAAATGGAAGCTTGGAAAGCCCTGGTCACCAGCCTGATCATTTCTTCCAGGTTAGCATTCTTCCTTTTGACAAAACAATGTTTGAGAGTCCTATCTATGAGGGAAAAATGTAAGCATCATGGTTGAATGTACTTTGCCAGAATAAAAAAGTCCATGTAGACAGCTATGTTTTCTTTCAAGAGGCTGTTTGCATACACAGTAATACAATGCTGAGCTCAGTGGGTTGTTTATTGTTGTTGGTTTTTTAAATAACCTGGGAAATAACAAAAGTACATTTTGCTAGATTCTTTCCGCATTCATCTTCAGTGGCAAAAGAGTAAGTGTGCAATTTCTATTCTTCAGGTCCGCTCAGTATAACCGGCTTGTTGGAGGTGGAATTTTTTCAGTCTTTTCCAAATGACATACTTAAGCAAAATGTCATATTTAAAATATGCGTTCACTTTTGTTTTAGAGATCTTTTCAGCCTGGTAGGAATTGTTAAAAAACTTGTTCCTGGAGGTTTTTTTGATCTTGTCCCTACTGTTTTTTAATAAACCATTATACTTCTCTACATGCACCTCTCAGCTTCCTCACCGAGTGATGCTGCATTCTTCCCTTTCACTGTGGTTCCCTAGGCCACTAGGATGGTTTCTGCTGACTGACTTGACTTCAGGGTATGTCCAACAAACACAGTGAAGCTGTGTATCTGATATGTGGACACACTAAGGGCTTCACTACTCAAGGAAATCTTCTGTGTAGTTCTCCAGAGAGCACAACAGTTAAGCCTCAAAGGACTTGATTGAGGGTAGGATTTTGGGGAATGGACTTCCTTCTAAGAAGGCTATCCTGGATAGCAGTGGTAGGAAAAGCATCCCCACCGTAAGCAGCAGGCTCATAGACTATGTCAATATAAATTTTTTTTCTAGAAGGATGTGCTCTTTATCCTCTCTTCCTGTAAGAGAATCTCCAAAAGGCAACCTCGAGTGCAGAAGTATCCTGTAATAAACTTCCAGCTTGAAAACAGAAATTCCATAAAAATGCAGTAATCACACAAAGCTTTCTTCAACTTTTCCACAAGAGATGAACAGATGCAGCTCTAGAAGGCAGTTCTGGACCTCCCACTCTTCCACCTCAGGCCTCCAGGTTCTGAATAGAATGATCATTGAGGTAACATTGGCCAGGGTCCCACAGCAAAATTGTTGGGCTCTGGGGGATGCTGGTTTCTGTTTCCCAGCATGTGTAAAGACGAGCAAAGTCTTCCTCTCAAGACAAACTTTGCATAGGCTCCATGGTGAAACCAACTTAAGAGAGTCCACTCTTAATTGTCAAGATGAGTTTTAAACTGGCAAATAATAACCCAATTTTTTCTCATTAACTTGTGAGAATCAATTCCCTCCCAAGATCTTGATAAAATAATTACTCAGGAAAAAAGGCAAATGGATTCTTATATAGGCAGTTTAGGCAGTTCTAGAATTCCAGTGTCAAATCTGAAGTAGGAAAAGTGAGAAATACAGAAATGCAGCCACCATAGATATAGATTTTTTTTTTTTTTTAAAGACTGGAACCATACCTTGGCACTAACAAGGAGAATGTGCATAAAGAACTAAACTGTTATATAGTTACTGTATTTTTATGGCTTCCAGAAGTCAGTTTGGTACCCAGCCTAACTTGGATTGGATGCAAGCCTTGTTTCTAATTTTGGCTATAGTGATATTCAAAGAAATATTCAAACCTCTTGCTTGCTGTTTCTTACAAAAAGCATAATAATGTTTAAGTTAAGATTTCCTCTGTAATAAATATAACCATATACTCAAATTTGTGTGTTCCATTCTCAAACACATACACTATATGCCACTTCAAAATAGCTGGCATTAGTGAAGTTAAGCAAACAGATACAAGGAAAAAAAACCAGTTATTTTATTAATTTCTCTCTGTTTTTAAGCTTGAGCACATAACAGCCTTTCATAATTTATAGTCTAAACTTAACAAGGTATGGTACTGAAAATGGAATGTTAAGATATTTCTTTCAGTCATTTTATTATTAGGTTTCCATTTCCCAATGCAATCAGTTTTATTTTATGATCAATTACAGAAGTATACCATACTATTTCTTACATTGTACACTATTCCCAGTACTTACTCCCCTACAGTAAAAAGTTGCCTTTTGTTGAAGAATATAGATTGAACAGAAATGCTCTCAAACGTTTAAAATACTTTCCAAAAACCAGCATGTATACAGTTCTGTAGGTCTTACCAGAGGTGTATAATTTTTCAGCATTACATCTTAATGCCAGTTTCCTGAAGGAGCTTTGACTACAAAAGGCATGAATATGTTTTCAAAGGATGATGGATAAATTGGTGGGTGGTAATATAATATATCTTAGGCAGCTGATCAGGGCTTTTTATCCTCTGCTTGTCTTTTAGTTATACACAATTTCAAGATAATTATGGTCTATAAGAATGTCTTTTCCCCTTCCTACTACCAGCAATATTTGCCTTGGTTATAGGTTCAAGAAACTTACAATCACATAGTAAAATTAGAATAGGGCAATTATGACATCTCAGCAGAGAACTGAATGCATAAATAGACTGACCACACAACATGGACATAAGGCAGTTAAGGAACTGCCTTTATGTAAAATACCAGTTAATTAGAATATTAACTATAGAATATATTGAATCCGTACCTGATTTTTATAAACCAGAATACAACCATAAAATGTATAATTTGGGTTGATATGTACCAAATCTATATTGCCTTTCCGGTAAAGAATACAGTCCAGTCAGATACTGAAAATAAATTAATTACTAATGTCACTAAATAAAATGCAATGTTATTCAATGGTCAGATGTGTTATATTAAAATCCTGACTTCCTGGAGATATCCAAATCCCAAACAGCTCATTTTTATGACAGGAGAGTCATTGAAGCACCTGAAGGTCCCCTCTTTTAGAAGTCAAGTGAGACAGTTGGAGGGAAAACTCCTCTACCTCTGTGATTTGGAGACCTAACTGTGGCCAATGCCAGTCTTTATTGACTTTTTTTCAGGTGAGTCAATAATGTTTTTTAGGTAACACATTCTGGCATTTCAAGAAGTGTTTAAGCTTTCCAAGTGTGAAAGTACATCATTTTCTAGATTGATGACTAGCATATTACAGGGTTACTTCACTGAGGCAATTTCAAGATGGCAATACAAATCAGAGAAATCAACTCTACTGTGCCTTGTCTCTTAAGCAAAGGAATTGTTGAACAGTCAGCTTAAGAGTAGAAAAGCGCAGACAAGAGTACTATTGGATATATAAACACACAAGCAGAGGAAGAAAAGAAGACAAAACCACGTTTTCCTCAACTTTCCTGCAGTAATATTGTCCATCCATTTGTAATATCTTATAGTAACACCACTACAGAGTTACAACAGAAGAATGGAGTATTGTTATCTAGTAACAACCCCTGAAATGTGAGAAGGAAAATTTACTCCAAATCAGACATCAGAGCACAATAAGTTACATGGAACTAACTGACCAGAAAAATCAAACTGGTAGAAGAAGGATAGATGTATGTAACAAAGTCTGTTGGTTGATTTGCAAAAGCATAAAGAACAGGAGCTAAAACAAACATGACATGCTATGAACAACTGATTCAAAGGTGAATGAGAGAATAATAAAATGTATGTTAGTTACTCCATTTTAAGAAATTTTAATGCAATGCAATAAAAGCATTCATTTGAATAATTTAATTTTGATAAGAAAAACAACCACAATGATCACGTATTGTATGGTCAGAAAGTCAATTAGCAGTTATTTAAAATCAAATATTATTAAAAAAATGTAGCACATTCTTATGTAACACATACTTCACAATCAAATTCTAACCTATCTGTTTAGGCTATATTCTAAACCACAAGAATAAATGATAAAAATTTCACCTCTAAGTGAACCCTCTTTAGGTTCAAGATCATAAAAGAAAATTAAATTTTTCATAACCACAATCATATAATTTCATTAAGAACATAGTTTTTTGTGAATACTGAAGATAATATTGAATAGATAAGGCATAGAATCTACCATCACTAGGTAGGAAGAAAGGAAAGTAATCATTTTGTCCAGAAATAGTCTCTGAAGACTCTTAAGGAAAGAGCCAGACTTCATTTGATGCAGAAGTAATCAGTAAATTATATATTACTTTTGATATTAGAAAAAAGCAGCCTTAGAAAGACATAAAATATTTAATGAAATTTTGTAAGATTATTCTCACACTTCAGCATTTTTTGATCAGGCTTTTTGCCTATATAATTTCCTCATAAGGGAAACTATCAGTGTTTGATTAGGAGCTCACTGAAGTCTGAAAGGAACCTTTCTAAATGACCTGATCCAAAGCTGACCATGTTTCCTGGTAGAAAAAAGGCAGTCAGAATGAAAAGTATGTGTAAAGGAAGTTGCAATGTTAAATGATATTCTTCTTTCCTATAGGAAAATACAATAAATATCTAGACAAATTGTACAGTTTCCATGACAATATATATACTGGAAGCAGCTTAACTACTCTTCTGGACAGGCAGGTGGAAACTGTAAACAGCTGGGTTTACTTAAACCCTTCAACGAAGTCAGCTAGTCTGTCTGGTTTTCGTCCATAATCAAAATAAAGGATAAGCAGTCTCCTAGCCTGGTGTGGCCTTGGGAGGATCTTACTCCACTGTCTGCAGAGCTAAATTTAATTCCCAAATCTGGCTAGTGTAAATACTCCTGCACTTCCCAACACATTCTTATGAAAAACCAAGATTAATTAATTTCTTATTACAAAATATATACACTTTAAAATGTATTTAAATTCATCAAGACATTACAGCTATAATTGTCAAAAGCTATTAATCTTCTTTACCTTTAAGATCTTGTCAGGATGCTCTTTAGCAGAAGCAACAAACAAGTCATGTCCACAGACAACTCCCTCTGCGAGAAAATACTTGAACAACAAATTGGAGTAAAGACCATATTTATCTTCCTCTGTGAAAACAAGAATGGTTGGAATTTTTTCTTTTTTTGTTAGATAAATCACCCACCTGTATTTTCACAATACTATAAAAGCCCTCTTTTGGTCCACCTCCTAGAGTATATAATGTACAATGCTTGATAACAGTGTATTCCTAATTTTTCAGGCCAGAGAAATAATTCTCAGTCATGTATTGGATTCTAAGGTATGGATGGGATACAGCAATAGTTCTATCTTCCTAACGAGGTTTCTCATAAGTATCAACTAAGATTACCAAAATCATGGTTTAAATGGGAAGGGGTTTTGTTTATTTGGAAGAACTGGGTTACTATTTATATTATTAATGCTTAAAATATTAATAAACTTGCTTAAAATATCTATTACTTGATGCTTTTCAAAATTTAATAATACGTGGCATGCTAAAGCTTTATAAAGGTATAATTTCTTATGGAGACATTCTTATATCTGCATTTCTTTCAAAACTGTATGAACTACAAAAATAGGCAAAACAAATGGATATATTGAAAAGACAGACAATTTGCAATGCCACTTTTGAAAGCTATCCAAAGCAAAATCATGAACACATTGAACAGACACATGAACCTATAGTTTAAGAAGTGAGACAATACTTGTTAGCAAATATTGTGAATACTAGCCTACCGAAACAAAAATACAAACTCTCACTGACTTCAGAAAGGCTGATATTTCCTTCAGCTTCTTTGTTGCAAGTATCAGAAATTAGCAGAATTATAAAAGTCTTAATGAGCTTCATATAATTAAAGCTTAGCATAACTCAAAACTATGTGGGAAGTGAATGAGTAAATAACAACTGAGATTTGAACCATCTCAGTATTTCCTAAAAATAAAGAAAATCAAACAGCAGCAATGTTAATGCTAGCAAAAAACATTCCTAACAATATAACTACCTCATTAATTGTCCAGTAAAATTTTAGATCATGCCATTTGGAGCAACATATTTCTAATATTTATTTAGAAAGATATCTGAAATATTTTATTTCAGAGAAAATTAAATGCAACAATGTAAGGTTTCACTTTTTGATCTGTTAATATGGCTGCTGGAAGATAACACAACAGGGATGTCGTGGCAGAAAAATACAGAACCAACAAGTCTCTTAATGCATTGTGTGACTTGGAAACAATTTGCTCCCTGTTATGAATCACATATGAAAATACTAAAAGAAAAACCACAAAATTAATAACAGAGGCTGAAAATAAGGAAGTTGTCATTGATATCTAACTTGTAAAAAATACTAAAGAGGGAAAACAAAAATAATATAACTTTTATATGTACCATAATAGTATGTTTTGGAGCTTGAGAGTCAAAAAGAACCAAAAAAATGGAATGGGAAGGGAAGGAAAGGAATAAAGGAGGTATATATCCAAAAAGGAGAAAGAACATTAATAACAATGGGGAAACTTAAGAATCAAATCACAGAAAAATAGTGTTGCACTGCTACATTTTTGATATCATACACAAGTACTGACACTTTCAGTGCTTAGATTAACAAAAGAAAGAAATTCAAACCACAGGTTTTCAGATTAACTGGGGAAGGAACAGTTCTCCCAGAGATATTCCCCATCCTCTATGGTATATTGGGCAAAACAGAATTTATTTCCTGCCTTTTTTATTTCACTTTAATATTTAGTATTTGGGATACTTTTTTTTTTAAAAGTAAAAGGTATACACTTAAAATTTGGAAAATTTCTTTCTTTCATTTCTTTCTTCTTCCTTCTTCAGGAATCTTCTTTATATCCCTAAAGATATAGCATCAAGATTAACTACTTAACTTACTTGTTAAGGAGAAATATGTATTTAAATGTTTCCCTTTCATTGAATCCAAGAAATGAACTGAAAGTGACTCTAAAGCAACATTTTGAGATAAATAAATATGCTTCATAACACAGGTGCTAAGACAGGAAACTACATAAAACTGAATATCCAAATAAGCCAAAGGGAATACAATAATTACAACACTATTGCTACTAGTAGTCAACACTATTGCTGCTAGTAGTAGCCATTGATATATTCAGCTTACTGTAGAGTCTGAGGCTTTTAAGAACTCAGATTGCGTTAATATAATTTACCTTTGATACTGTTATCCTGCTTACTATTAATATTAGCCTTCTAATTTACTTCCAGTAACACATTTATCTTTTTAAAAAATAACAGTCTAGTGAAAAATATGGACAGATCAGTATTGTGGAAAGTACAGTACTGACAAACGATTACTGTTCACAGTGCTGGGTTCCTTATTAAAATTTCAGCAGAACTGATTTCCAAAAGCATTACAGAATTACAAATGGCAATTTCCTTGAAAGTTTGGAACTCTTCATTAAATATTTTATACAGTTTACTCTCACATGCTTATAAAGCCATTAATAGTGTTACTGAAGAACTGTTTTGCTAGTAACTCAGCTCCATACATTGTGCTGTGACGGAGGACGTAGATCCATGTACGAGACTAGGATGGAGACAAGACTACAGCTGCAGAAGCAAAAAGTAGAACTGACACTGAAGTTTTGAAGAAGTATTACAGTTTAATTTTGTAAATACAGTCTTTGGAGCCTGCTTAGATCTTAAACTGCTTCAACAAGAGGGGAAAAAAAACCCCCATATGCAGGGTAATTCTCCCTTATAACTGGAGTCCAGGAACACATAGAGCTCCTGCCCCCTACACATTGGCTCTCTAGTTATTTATGCTTTGGCTGCTTACTGCAATATAATTGGTAAAATATTATTCACAGTATATTGACTTCCATCTGCTAATCTCCACCTATGAAGCTCTCAATTTTAAGAACCAAAGCCCTCTAGAAATCAAAGTGACAGCATGATATCTGCTTATTAATTATTTTTTTTCAAATTGTCTGAGCTACCTGAAGGAAGCCACCAAGCCTTCCATGTAATCACACCACTGCAGCAGATGTCAGTGGAGGGAGCCAATTTTCTCAGACCTCCATTCCTTTGAATAAAAGGGGAAAAGGAACACTAAATAGGTGCTCTGGAAGGATCCTCAGCTGTAACATTTACTTTATCCTTGGTGAATCAAAAATCTTGATTTCTTAATTTTTATCTACAGGTTAAAGTTCACCATCATTTGAGGCACTGAGTTGTATTGCATATGGACAGGACTTAACTGACATTTATTGGAGCATAAGCCAACATCTCATTTAGTCCAAGTATTTTATGGTTTGTGTATGTGTGTGCAGCTATACAGCGAATATTTCTGGATCATAATTTTTAATATTAATTATTCCTTAGGCAGTAAATAACATGTGCAATTTTGCACCAAACATAACATGGAAACTCCATAAAGCATGGATAAATATAAGAAATTGTGTTGATTACTTAACTAAACTGAGAGGAGATGAGGCTGTAGATGAGGCTTCTTCCTAAAAATTAGGAAGAATTTTTACTCAAAATGCTGAAATCTTAAAACAAACTACAGAAGTGAAACAATGAGGAACAGGGATATAAGCCCTTTTACTGACCTATCAAAGATTATAATTAATTGTGTTGAGTGATAGACTTATTTGTAATAGGACTAAAGATGTTCTTATGCTGCCATACCCTTCCAAAACATAGTCTGCAAAACAACAAGGATTTTTCCATTTAGCAAATGAAAAACATTTACATTCAGTGTAAGGACACATCATTTTAGCATTAGCCTTTCCTTTAGTCTTCTTACATTGATTTTCATTACAGTAAACTTACAGTAAAAATAATAAATGAACTATTGGAGAGTGATCTAAATATAAAACACCTCATAGTTTGCTACAGTACTCTAAGGATTAAATGTGTCTCAGAAAGCCTTTACAAACAGTGTATCTCGAATTGTTAAAGTCAATGCATCTGTAAGAATCCCTCAGTTCTTCAATTTGTCACATAGAGGATGGCTTTTTATTGATTCATTTCTAGGTCACTAAACTTTTGTGGTATTCAAAAGATCTAAAGTGCACCCATATGGGGCTTTTCTGATAGCATCCATTGTACCCTGGCTTCAATAGTTATGTTACTATTCAAAACTATAGGAGTACAGCTTTCTTCTTGCTAATAAACAAACAAATCATTTAGCACAGGTGTTTCAGTAGCTCACTGATTACTTTCATAGATAAGTTGAATGAAATGCTTTGAAGTCTATTTGCTTTCTGATAATGCCTGGACGTACTATTTTGATGGCTAGGATAAATTTTCAACTGTTACCTTTATTTTTCCAAATTACACCCACATCCAAAAGAACTACCTCCATTCTGTATGTGTAGGAACTAAGACTTAAGTTCATTTTAGTCAGCCAAGATATTTATGACAAGCCTGGCCCAAATCTTTGTTCTTAGCCTCCATACTAAAGAGCTGTCCTATCAGCAGCCTTCATTGTGAACTTTACTTCTAGCTAATAAGGCACATAAACAAATAAGACTCTTGCAGCTGCAGATTCTTTTTGGGGTGCAGTCACCACAAGTCACATAACAGTCCACAGCTTTCTCTGATTCTTTTTGAACAAAGAGTGTTCTACAGCTAAGTAGCAGGTGAGTAACTAGTGAAGCGTAAAACTATACAAGGGAAAGAAACTATTTACCTAGAAGTTATGCATATTGTCTGCAGGACAAAACCTCTTCTGATCCTACAGATGAGGACATAAATAAAATAGTTTATTGTGATCATTATCCATTCATTTATCTCCTTCCACAACAGCATGCTTTCATGGCTAACATAGTCATGAAGAAAAAGCAGTATTGTCAGTATCAGTGCAATGAATCCCAACACATAACCATGTTGAACACTAAGGATAAAGACCAATTCCTGTTTATGGCTCTTTCCACTCCCAGACTATATAGGCTACTGAACACATAAGAGACATTCTCAACACCTTTGTGCATGGACTGTCTGTAGCTACTACTCAGAGAAATCAGTGGCTCATGAAATTAGATACAAAATTTTAAGGCACTGGAGTTTAGCTAGGGCACAGAAAACAAAGGCAGCAGATATGAGTGAGGCACTGTAAATATGTAATTTAGGTAAAAATTAAGGACAAAAATCTCATCTAATTATGGAAATTGATATGTAAACATGTGGCCTTAAGAAAAATCTCTAGCCAGAATGCTCCTTCTGCACAGAGGTATTCATGTTCCAAGGGAGGGATGGAGAATAAGCACTATAACTTGAAGAGGAACAAAAAGTCAGGAACAAAATCCACCATAAGGTAACAAATATGCATAGAAGATATTTATAATACCTGCCTTTTAAACATCAGTATATTAAATGGCATGAAGGTCTTTCAAAAACTCCAGAGATAATTTGTAGTATAATTGCTTAAAACCACGAAAGGAAAAAATAAGACTGCAACAGTGTAATGTACAGATAGCTTATTTTTTTTTCTCTATACAAAGCCTAGACAGGTTGCCCTAAAGCTGCCAAAAGCCTGTCATAGTCTATCAGTATTGATCACTTTTTCACCAGATAGTTCTACAGTACGGCACTGTGACCTAAGGTGTGTCTTTCTGTAGCTATGAAACATCTCTCTGAATTGCTGCAGGTTATAAGATGTGATTATTTTAATAATCTGAAATTCCATTTAAAAGATACTTTACTAATGTCCACATTTACTAAGCTTGAGGGGATATACTCTGTGTCACTTGCATTTAATTAGCACATGCCAAAACAGAGTTGTCAAACACATAAATTACAATATTTGGCATTAGGCCATACTTCAGGAAGGTGAATTCTAGTAACTTGTATTTTGTAGAATTGTATTTAGCAAATCACTGTTTTGTACCTCTCTGGAGATTATCTTTTTCAACTTTAAAAAGATGATATATTCAATTATATTGACAAGTGAAGAGAGCTCTTACCAGTCAGGTTAAATTGCATGTCTAGCAAAAATAATAGTAGCTAATTAAAGTAGCTGAAACTGCTGCAAGGCTTAGAATGTACAAGTATAGACCTGCTTTTAACCGAACAACTTTAACTTTTAATAATTGACCTCAGCTACCAACAAAGACCCTCCTACTGATAATCTTTAAAACATTTAGCCATCAATGACCTTGTCAAATCTAGAGCATCTTAAAGGTATGTAAGAATAGGTTCTTATAAGGTACCCAGGACAGACCCATTTGAGTGCGCCATAACTCAAAATGCAGAATGTGTTGTATAAGCAAGGCTTATATTTAAAAAACAAAGTAACATCCTCCTGGGAAACTCCTCCTGAGGCTGGCAAAACAGACATACAACAGGCTGAAGTACATCGGAGAGGGGAAAGAAGTGTGCTTAACCAACAGCTATACTATTTGTTTGTTTTGAAAGGGGAGATTTTTCTAGAAAGCTAATCTTCTGGAGCAGCTTAAGATGAAACAACACACAAGTGGTTTCACATTCACATTGAACAAACTGTTTTGATAGTGTTCAAATTTCATTTCACACAGAGTCGGAATGCTTGTTTTACCACTTCTTATAAACCCAACACAGCAAGACCTTCTGAAATTAAAGTACTGGTTAAAATCCAGAACATTCTTCCTCTATAAACAAAACCCAGAAGTGTGCCTCAACTCTCTAATTTTCATTTAATAAAACACTGTCAAAAGAATATATTATAGAATAAGTTCAACTGAAAATCATGATGCTCTTTATTATGAATTAAATTTTTTAAAATTGTGCACTTATATTTCAAAGAGTATTTTACAGTCTTATCAAGTAACCTGTGCCATTACGACATCTCCAGAACACAACAGTTAAAATAAATATTTTAATACCCTGAATCTACTATTATTTGGTTAAATTAACCAAGATAATGTGTCAAATAATGAAGATGAGCATTTAATTTGCAAAGGGAGCTAAGCTAAAAGTAATGCAATTTATTCTTGCCTTAGAGAATGTTGAAGGAAGGGGGAAGAATTTAACCTTTTTATAACACTTGGAGTACAACGCAGAAAGATCTTCCTAGGAGGTTTATCACTGACAGCTTCAATCCTGTATAATATTAAGCTTGCCTAGACTAATCTCATGACAGAATTTTTTGTATACTGACAGGATATTCTAACAATGCAGTTACAATTCTATCTGCCCCAACTTTAAAAATTAGTCTAAAAATTTTTAGACCGAGTCATGAATACATGTGGTTCTTAATTTAAGACTTTTTAATATAATTTTATGTTTCAAAATAATATATGGTAAGTTTTGAGGAAAAAAATCAGCTTTCGACTCTAAAAGAGAGATTGTCCTTCATGTTTCTATGAAGCTAAGTTTAATAACAGATCACAAATAAACAATCAATATAGGGGATAAGTAAATTAAGACCAACCACTGGGTATTAATAGTTTAATAGTGCCAGCTATGCATTCAAAGGAGGGGAAAAAAATCCAGGTAAAAATCCTGTAATTTTCAAATCATTGAGTCTTGTCATCTCTTTCATTAGAACACAAAGCCCACTGCCTTTGTACTTGCTTCATCTGGTGCCATTAAGGTCAGGTCAAACAGATAGCTAACCCTATGCTCAACAGTAGCCAAAAGATGATATTTAGGAAGAGGTAATTAGAAGTGAACAAGCAAATGTGATGCTTCACCCAAGGACTTGCTCAGCCTCCCACCATTTGTAGCTCAAGGACTTCTTTAGCCGGACTTGGTATCCACTAACCTAGTAACGCATATGGCTTTCTCCTCCATCAAGCTGCCCAGCTTCCCACTGAGACCATGATTTTTTTTTATATCCACAACAACCTGTGGTGAAGTATTCCACCACTTAATTGCATACCATCTAAAGAACTTTCTTTTGTTTAATGACAATTTTCCAGCTAGTAGGTTCATTTGATGCCATCCAGTTCATCTACTGAAAAGGACAGTGAAGATTGTAATGGGAAGACAAAACAAAACTCATCTGGTTTCATAATCTCCGATTTATAATTCTTTATAATTATTATTATAATTATTATTTCTAATGAATTCTAAACAATATTACTAAAAATACTTTCAAGTGATCAGGAGACTAAACTTTTTGGAAGTAAAAAGTCTACTTCAGAACATCAAGAAGGATATAATAGGAAGGATGCAATCTGTTTCGCATTATAAACATCAAGAATGCATATTAGAAATTAATAGAGTATGATTCCTAGCTTTAATTATGAGAATTCCATTTGAAATAGTGTCAGAAGCATTACTAAAGTGAAGATAAATGGCATGTCCTTCTCATCCTCTATCCACAAGCTCATTACCTCATACAGAAAGATTATTCAACAAACCGGCTGCTACTTGGATCTTCGTATTGGGTTTTCATGACAAGGTTTTGGTTGCAGGGGGACTACAGGAGTGGCTTCTGCAAGAAGCTGGTAGAAGCTTTCCCTGTGTCTGACAGACCCAATGCCAGCTGGCTCCACAACGGACCTGCCGCTGGCCAAGGCCAAGGCCATCAGCAATGGTGGTAATGCCTCTGGGACAGCATAGTTAAGAAGGGGAAAAAAACCTGCTGCACAGCAGCAGTTGGAAGAGAGGAGAGAGAATGTGTGAGAGAAACAACCATGCACACACCAATGTCAGTGAAGAAGGAGGTGGAGGAGGTGCTCCAGGCACCAGAGCAGAGGTTCCATGCAGCCTGCGGTGAAGACCATGGTGAGGCAGGCTGTCCCCCTGCAGCCCATGCAGGTCCACGCTGGAGCAGATCTCCACCTACAGCCCATGGAGGACACCACGCTGGAGCAGGCTCCTGGCAGGACCTGTGGAGAGGAGTCCACGCTGGAGCAGGTTTGCTGGCAGGACTTTTGACCCCGTGGGGGACCCATGCTGGTGCAGTCTACTCTGAAGGACTGCATGGAAAGGACACACGCTGGAGCAATGTGTGAAGAACTGCAGCCCGTGAGAAGGCCTCGCGATGGAGAAGTTCATGGAGGACTGCCTCCTGTGGGAGGGACCCCACACTGGAGCAGGGGAAGAGTGTGAGGAGGAAGGAGCAGCAGAGACAATGTGTGATGAACTGACTACAGCCCCTATTCCCTGTCCCCTTGTGCGGCTAAGAGGGAAGAGGTAGAGAAATTGGGAGTGAAGTTGAGCCCGGGAAGAAGGGAGGGGTGGGAGGAAAGTGTTTTAAGATTTGGTTTTATTTCTCATTATCATACTCTGATTTGATTGGCAATAAATTAAATTAATTTCCCCAAGTCAAGTCTGTTTTGCCTGTGATGGTAACTGGTGAATGACCTCTCCCTGTCCCTACCTCTACCCACGACCCTTTTGCTGTATTTTCTCTAACCTGTCCAGCTGAGGAGGGGGAGTGATAGAGCGGCTTGGTGGGCATCTGGTGTCCAGCCAAGGTTGGTTGACCACAATCCTTGTTTTCTTTTGAAAGGCCTGCAATTCAGCCACTCCTCTAACAGCATTCAAAAATAGAAACTGTATTTGTATCCTCTAATCTTCCAGTTCTTTCTTTCCCTCACTGTCCTGTACCAGTTCTCATAAACACTAATGATCCTAACACTTCATCGGCCATCTCTTAAAATAATCTGCAGGCACAATCTATTTGAAACCACCCAAAACACCTAGGCATATACTAGTCTGCTTTTTCCCTAGACAAAGATGAAATCTAGTCACAGTTCTCAATTACGGCAGTCATGAAATTTCAGCACTCCTTCTGGGTGAAGATTAGTACAAAAATTCTTAAAATTTTTCCCTTTCTCAATATCAATTCTGACTATTTTTTTCCACTTCATCAAGTAACCAACGAGTCCTTCTCTTGGGTTTCTTATAGTTATTGAGGTACTATTAGAAAACTATTCAGGTACTATTAAGAAAAATCTGAATCTTGCTAATTCTTGCTAGTTGTATCTTACTCTATATCTGAGTTTTTCACATTTTATCTCTACACTCCCATTTTACAATTTTGTACTGATCCTTAACAACCTGAGAGGCCTTCAAAAGCTCAGGATTTAGCCAAAATGGTACCTTACTACACTTTCAATCTTCTGCAATGTGAAACCGGCCTTTTTAATCTCTAATAACGCCTTTTTTACTTTTAACTTCCAGATTTTACCTACCAATTTCAAATCTACTGACAATTGTCTTCCTGTAATCCACTGTTTTAACTTAAAATTATAAATTAACTTTTAAGGCTTTAATAAAGGATTTTGGCACTTAATATGTAGGCACTCAGACATTGCCTGTTGTATCTCAAATAGCTTTGAAATGTGATATATGAAATTGAGGTACTTCACCTCTGATTAAGCAGGAAAAAACAATCACGCAACTTTCTAGACTCCCAAGAGTTCAGAAAAATTGCAGTGACTGGAAAGCTAAGAGGTATATCTGTTGTCCCTAGGTTCCTAGTTCTCTGTTCCAGCAATCTGGAATCAAAAAGTAGTATTAAATTGTTATACTATGTAAGATGTGAACACAGATTACAGATGCAGATGTTTTCCACGTAACTACAGGTGTTTCTCCAATAACCTTTGATTTTTTTCCTGTAATATCAGTTCTTTTTGCTAGGAAAGTAACAAGCTTGAAAGTTGAAAGAACTATTAATCTGATAAACATTTAAAATAGAAAAAAAAAAAATCACATTTCTACCACCATTCAGCCCTTACATAATTTTGAAGTAGTTTTGTATCCTTAGAAGCCCAAGATTAATGAACTGATGTGACAAATCAGATGGTATCTCATTCAATTTCTCTTCTGAAATAATGATCGTCTTATATGCTGAAAGAGTAAGCACTTACAAGACTTAACTTCTAAGAAGTTAGTCTTCCCTCACAATTGTGGTTTCAGCTGCTATGCTTAAACTGAGAGGCCTGGGATATATTTCTTGGCTCTAAGTCCAGTACGTACCCTGGGGATATGAAGGGGTCGTCTTCCCCTTTGTTACACTTTAAATAGAAAAGAAAGCTGGGCATCTCAGCTGCAATGGAGACATGGTACAGTCCACAGAGACAGGTTCAATGTAGTGGGCAAAAGAAATTCTGCTGTAACCTATTTATCGTCTCAGTGTACCTCATCCACATCCTGACAAAAAGCAGGCTTCCGTCAGCTTTCTCCTAGTCGATTCTGGCAACCAAAAGATTAAAAGATTCTGTATTTCACATCTTTCTTAGAAAGCCAAATTAAAAAAAAAAAATCTTTGTGATGATAAGGAAATGAAGTAGTTTAGAAAATCTGAAACAATTTGAAAATTTTCCTAAGAAGTCCTGAAATTTGCTAAATGCCATGTTTTCAAACAGAATTCTGAAGTATTCTTCCTGGGGGCTCAAACCTGTCTAAAAGTAAGGTCTTGATTCACCTCCAGTAATTCTTGAAATCGACAACAGTCCACTCTAAAGGCTATCGAAAGTGAAGGGGCTTGAGAGATATACTTCTCAAAGGCTGAGTTTAAAAAACAATGAAAAGACAGGTTATTTGATAAATACATTAAAATGAGCAAAATATAGCAGAATATGGCTTGAAGTATCTATATGTTCTATACTAACCAATAAGAAGAAGGGTTCCAACAGCTACGCCTCCACCTGGAAACAAAACAAAATGAAGAATAAAGTAAGACTACACTTTAATACTATGTTAGAGAACAATTAAGTTTTCTTAGTTTATAAGTCAAAGAAAGGTGATAACAGGGAATTTAAAAATATAAAAGTGAACAACATTTTAATTACCTTTGCAATACTTCCTACAATTCCCTATTATGAAATAATTATACATTACATGTAATTATATATTACACATTACAATTACTTTCACAATATACTGTACTATCATCATTGTGGTAAAAAGATCCTGCAGAGCTCTATGCAACTACACTCAAGTACTACAATAATGCTGTATGGTCTGAGCCAGTGAATTTTTACTTGGAGACTCAAGTGAGTAAACATTCTCCAAATTAGAGCCGTATTAATCACTACCAAGTGATATTCCTTTGTACCAAGAACCAAGTATGTAAAGTGACCTACTAGGAGGCTAGCAAATTCCCACCCAAGTCAATCAAACAAAATCCCAGCTCCACTGTTTTTTATCTTATTACTGAAAGGGGATCTGACAACAAGGCAGGTAGGATTTCACCCAGTGAAACCTGGACTGACAGATCATAAACATTATAACACACATCTGAAAAAAGCCCGAACTATTGAAGTCTTTTCTAGTATGTCTTGGACATAAAAACAATTCTATGAATGCAGCTGATGATTAAATCTGTCAAAATATATTTTTATTTTTGAACAAATATTTCATAGATGGCCACTACCATTTTTCTTTCTTTTTGCTTAAACAATTACAATCAATGCTTATGTTTCAATCACAGTTGACTGAAAGAATAATAGACAGAACAGAATACTCCAAATATGTTTTGATGTATAGAGTCTTATCCCATTGATCTCAACGGTGCGGAGGACCAGAAAAAAAATTATCTATGAACTCACATCCTGACTGCTTTATTTCCTCCTCAAAAAGACAGCAAGCGTAGTTACATAACAGTGGTTTAAACTGTTGTCCCAAGAAGGAATTTTAACAAAGACGGTGAAAGAAGAATTCATATTTTCTTTTAGGTGAAGAGTAAACTGTTTTATAATCTGAATTCCAAGACTCAAAACAGTGGAATAAGTTGAAATCAGACTACAAGCATTTTATTGAACAATCATATACGACTGTGACAGGAAAGCTCAGCATTCCTGGAATAGGAATATGTAACTAGGCCATTGCAGTGTTTTGCATGAAGGAAACTGCAGTATGTCTTCTGCAATTACATCCTGCTCTAAAAGTAAGTTAGGAGCAAACTGAATCACATCAGCACAATATCCAAAGCTCTTGATAAAAGAAGTCAAGGGGAGGACTACATAGATGGACTCCAATGAACAGGGTAATTCAGTCTAGCAATTTAAGAGCTCATTAAACTTCACTTGAAATTGATTCCAATAGGGATTAAATCAACTTCTACTCTTTAGCTCTGTACGCATGTCTGTAGCACCTGTAGATATATACCCAGAAGGAAGAGAAAAAGCAAATTTCTCTCCCATAGGCTAAGAAGTGCTAATACTGTTGCATAACAACACCTGAATTAAAACCACAACAGAATCACTTTGTCATCATGTTATGACGCACCACAATTTTAGTGGCACATCGCAATGCAAATGTTTAGTCAGTTGCTAATTTCATAGTTGCAGTTCAGCACATTTTAAGCTGTGCTCCTGAGTCAAGATCTACAAATGTCTAAATATTTATGGCAAGCATATTGAGTAATCAGACATTTCCTAGATATTTAAAAAAACCCCAACTATAAATAATGTTTACTCGAAAGTTAGACTCACTCATGAAATCCTCGTGTTCTAATCCACCAATTTTTGTTTCATTTTATTTGTTTGGGAGACAAATGCAAATGAACCCAAAAGATGTACTATGGGGGAAAGGAGAAAAAAAAATATATATCATAATATATAAAAAATATAAAAAATATATTAAAAAAATATATCATACAGGCAGTTGATATAAATTATGCTCCCAATATTCACTGCATTCAATTGTTGAGGGAGGCAGAGTGCACGTGTTACTAACAACAAGTGTTTAAAACCAGCACATGTTCTATACAGCACATAGAAAAAAATAGTTCCAAATTATGACATTTTACCAAATCATAGCTTGACATAGAAAGATGATCAAAACAGCCATAAGTAAAGTATTACCTCAAGGACTTAAAAACTCAGTTATAAAAAGCTCATCTATAGCCACCACAGAAATACTGTCTCTTCTGCTTTTAAATTGCTTGTACATGAGAGAATTTGTCAAACAGTATGTCAGTGCAGTCAAAACTCTCACAAGCTACTTTTTCAGATCATCAGTTGTACTGTCTCTTTCTGCAAACCAGAGTTGTAACACATGACCACATACCCTGGTTGCTAAAAGCAAACTTGGGCCAGAGGATTGGCTTTACATTATCAGGTATGGTCAACAGTTTGAACAAGTGTATTCTATTAGATGGAATGTAAAACTATTGCAGTTACCATGGTTACATATTCATATTACAAGAAGCAACAATAGTAGTAAATTAAGCAAAAAACAGACGACAGGAAAAAGTAGCAGGAA
>NW_010529911.1:109146-111901 GCF_000687285.1 Phaethon lepturus
AAGAGGTAAAATCTTCACGTTTCCTACGAAAACTGCTGTGAACTTGTAATTCTTTCTAATTTTGCTGTTTTAATTTTTCTTTGCCAGTATCTAAGGCAGTAGTACCCATAAACAATCAAGCAAGACCTGTAACTTTCCGCATTGCTACTTACAGCGATGAGATTTAAGATCCTAGGGACAGAAACACAACAAATTCTGCAAGTTGAAAAGTGTCTCCATTGTTTTCAAAGCATATCTGTGACCTTTTTTCAAGCAGCTTGAAACAAAACATTCAATACCAAGCATGTGATGGTTTTATTACACAATAGTTACAGCTCATTACAGAGAACTGCTTTGGCACAAATCAAGCATATGTGGTCTATAAACCTTGAATATAAAGCGTGGAGATGTAAAGGGCACCTTAATGGTAACAGAGCATTTGAAATCCGGCACTTATCTACTGCTTCTTTTTAAAAGGAAATGCATTTATTAAGAAGAGCTAGCTATCAACAATAATGTAACAAATTAGCCAGTAGCTGTACAGTAAAAGAAGTTCCTTCATGCATCCTCTGCCTTTTCCACTCTTTGAAAGTTTCTAATTAGACCTGTGTCTGATAACACCATGCTCTTCCTCACTCACATTTATTTATAAGCTATATCTTCATGTCTGGCAAAAAATACTGTATCTGGGTTGCAGCTTCTGGACAAGGCAAACTTAAATCCAAGCCCAAGGTGAGAGATCTAGAAGACTGCCTGATGACCATTAAAAATATGTCTATGAAAAATACCAGATTAAAACAGTTTATAGTAACTTCCATTGGGAATTTATACAAAAAGGTTTGTCCTCAGTCCCTGGTGACAATAAAATTAAATACTTTGTGTAGTCAATTATTTAACTGCTAGTGGGCAAGATGAAAGAAAAAAGTAATAGCATTCTTTAAGAAACACATAAACAGCATTCTGCAAGACATTTATGAAGCATTTCCACACACACCCAAAAGGGACACAAAGGAGGCCAAGTACAATACTTCTACAGTCACCAGCATAGTGGGCTGCATCAACAGAAGCTCAGTCAGTTGGTCAAGGGATACGACTACTCCCCTTTACTCAGCACTCATTAGATCACATCTGGAATACAACATCCAGTTTTGGGCCTCTCAGTACATGAAAGAAGTAAAAATAAACTTAACTGAGTCCAGTGGAGGGGCACCAAGATGGGACAATGACCCAAGAGGTGTGAAGGAAGTGGGCACGTTTAACCCAGAGAAGAGAGGAAGACCCAACAGCAGCCTGCCAGTACTTGAGAGAAGCTACTGTGAAGACAGTTGAGCTCTTTGTTGAGGTGCACAGCGGGAGAGCAAGAAACAACAGGCATAAATTGAAACACGAAAACTTCCTTATTTTAAGGGACAAAGGCCTAAGCAACCAGCGCTGAGCTTGCTTTAACGTTGCAGTAGATGAATCTCTGAAGTCAAAACTTCCAAGTGGATATAAGGAAAATGAAAATTCCCTACAAAGATAATTAAGCATTGGACCAGGTTGTCCAAAGAGGCTGTGAAATCTCTGCCATTGCAAATTTTTAAGACTCTAAGGGACAAAGGCCTAAGCAACCAGCGCTGAGCTTGCTTTAACGTTGCAGTAGATGAATCTCTGAAGTCCCTCCCCCCTCAGCCTCCCAAATCAATGATTCTGTACAGGTCCACCTAGCTGGTGCAAATCTTATATTTATGCAAAGAGTACTTCTCTTTTAAGGAGGAAGAGCTTTCTTCCCAAGAATGCCAATCCCTCATGAAAGTGCAGGTGTTCACTACCAGATAGACACACACACACAAAAGATACAGAAGTGTGATTCTCCTTAAGATACACAGGCTGCAAAAACTCCTTTATAAAATGGATACAACTTTTATATTTATCATTACTCATATAGAACATCCTTGAAAGAAAAGTGTTATATTCTTATATTCCATGTACACCTCCAGGGATGAATGAACAAAGCTAAAATCAAGTCTTCCTCACCTAAATGTACACTGAAGATCTACTGCAACTATATCAGTATTTAGTAAAAGGAACATGAAGCCCTAGTGTATACAGATAAAACATACTGTTTATCCCCATGAAATGAATTAGTTCCCAATCCAAGTAAACAGTGCTGGTTCATGCTACAGATTGTAACATAGCAATGGTCACAACAGATCAGTCCAACGAACTATCGAGCATCTTGACACTGACAGTGGGCAAAGACAGTAAGAACAGCGACACACCAGTGTAACTTGTCTAAGCAGGCATTTCTACCGATGTAGCAATAGTGAGCAAGCACAGACACACTGACCAGTCTTACGGTCAAACGCATCCTAAAAAGTGCCATTCTGAAGAACCAGAACTACACCACATTCAACTAAGAGTTAACAGAGCAATCATGTTTTTCAAAACTGAAAACTTCAGACCCTTTACTGTGACAGTTTGAAATATGACAGCAATGTGTTACTAAGTAAATTTACAGAGTGGCTTTCCACTCCAGAAAACGGATTTAATGAATGGTAAATAGCAATCTCCTCCGCAAGCGGGCTACCAAGCAGGCGCACCTGCCCGAACCGCCTCCCCCCTTCTCACACGGGGCGAGGGGGCCCCAATGCGGGAAACGAATCCTTCTTTGCCCCGTCCTCCTCCCCCTGCCCCACCCTCCCCCCATTCCCGGGGACTGTAGGGAGGGAGGAAAAGTCTGTGGGAGTAGAGTCATGGAAGGTAAATGACAGGTAGGGCCTGGCAAAGGGGAGAG
>NW_010529912.1:0-27294 GCF_000687285.1 Phaethon lepturus
CTGGCTGGGGCTAAACCACGACAGTAAAGTAAGCAATTTTTTTACACTTGGCCAAGAGTGTAACATTTAGCTTAGTGGGATGACACTTCAAGTGTATTCATGTTATCTAAGCACAGGCAGCTAAATGAGGAACCTATATAAAGAACTTCAGTTCCCTTGTGTAGATGGTGAAGCTTCCAGGGAGAAAAAAAGAAAGACTCATATTTTAATAATTCAGCCCTCTCATTCACTGGAAAAGAGCTAAAATTTTAATTCTTGAAGTTACTTCAAATCTCTCTGCATTCTTCAAATCAGGCCACCTCATCAGAAACTATTCTTATTCTTTATGAAGGCAAGGCTGCATTTTATTTCAGCCTTCTGATCACTTGAATAAAAAACCCAAAACACTTTCTCACAGTCTTTTTGCTTCCAATTCTTAAAACAGTCATCTGGTTTACAGAATTCTTTTGGGTCTTATTTACTGGTAGACAGATTTTCCTAATCCGAATGGTGTTGTTGCATCAGATTTGAGTTTGAAAAGCAGGTGTAGGAAAAGATGGAAACAGAACATTTCTAGATTCTGTCATGTCTTGTTATTCAAATATGTGGGGAAGGGATGGGAGAGGCATGTGTGACATGTTTTTCAGGGTAGAGGTTTTCCCTTTTACTTTCACATGTTATTTCCCTGTGGAACTGATCTTAACACAGAAGATGATAGCTATTTTTTATCCTTGGCTATTGGTTATTTTATGTCTTTCGGCACACAAAAAGCAGTTCTAGTGACCAGGCGCCGTTCCTGCAGTTCCAGACTCTCTCTGTTTAAGGCTCAAAACATACAGTTTACAAATAAAGTGGTAATTTCTGGAATTTAGAAATAAAAAGTGTGATTCTTTCTGGTTTTATAGAAATGAATTTTATTTATTGTGTTTTGTCAGTATAAAAATGGAATTCAGACAAGTAAGGTTGAACTTTTGTGCTATATCACCAATAACTATATAGAAACATCACAGATTTGTTTATTTGTACAGGAAACAAAAGTTAGCTAATAACCTCAGCACTGCAAAACTGTCTGAAATTTTATGCACAGACAAAATTTATAATGTCAGTGTTTTCATAGTTAGAATTCCTCCATCAACATCCTAAGATTAACTGAAGGTCAACGGAGTTTTACCTTCAAGAGAATCTGGAATGAGATGTTAATGAATCATAATGTCAAAGACTGCCAATAAAACACACTTCAAAAGAAATCTCATTTCTGTAGAAGAAGTGCCTAAGAAGAAGGCCCAGCCCCTTTCACTTCTAACAAAGAGGTTTTTATTTCAGTGGATTCCAAACAAAACCAGCTATTTTTCCAGCAGAATAATTATGCAAAATAAAAGTGCCCATTATATTCTATACCAAAAATCTCCAACATTTTGATTAACTCCACACAAGGAATCCTTTGAAGCCTTCTTTAAAGGTGGAAAAAATTAGATTTAGGGCTACACAATTCACACTCCATAAATAGATTAATAATAAGAGATTTTTAAGCAATTTCCCTTCTATAACCAGGAAGGCAACTAATGTAACATTTCCTTTGGTAGCTAATCCCCTTGTGCCAACCGTTGCCAAACCCCTTTCCAGCATCCATATGGAAAAGGGTTTTTTTGTCAGCTGAATTTTAGGCAAGCTAACTAACATTACTTTTTTTTTTAAAGTAGTTTATGGTGTTAGTGATATTGTAATTTTCACCAAAATGTTCTGTCTTGTTCCCTTCCTCTGCCAAATCACAGAATCACAGAATCACAGAATCATTAAGGTTGGAAAAGACCAATCAACTCCAACCATCAACTCCAACACCACCATGCCCACTAAACCATATCCTGAAGTGCCACGTCTACACGTATTTTGAACATTTCCAGCGATGGTGACTCCACCACCTCCCTGGACAGCCTGTTCCAATGCTTGACCATTCTCTCCATAAAATCTACTACTATAAAGCACGGAGCAACTGCCCTCTGAGTTATAAAACTAGTATGCCAGACTGCTTCCCAAGGACACTTTCTATAGTAATTGCCTTTCTTCAGATGCCTTCAGCTCCTCCAGAGCATTTCCACCCCCATTTGCAGTCACGTCCTTTCCAAGTCTCTCTGATCAAGAACAGAAAATCTCAGCTGTTTTTTCACAGCCTGTGCTGAAGCCTTATTCATGGTACAGTACTGTGCAATTCCTCTCTTTTACGATGCAGGGGCATTGGAAGTGTGGTTACTAGGGAAATCATTAGTAATCTTCACTGAACAAAGGCCCAGTGATCACAGGTAAAAGCAGCTAGATTTTCATCAGAAATTAAAGTTAATATTTAATTTACCAGTTTTTCTCTCTACTGTATCTGCATACAAACATCCACATATTTAATTTTTGGTAATATGAAAGGCTATTTCCACATTCTCCATTCACTACAGAGGAAAGTGGGAATAAAGTTTATAGCAAAATCCTATGGAACTGCCAAAACCCCAAAGTAGATTGTTTTATAAACCTCTCCAAAGTGGTAAAAAAGACCCACTGTTGCTTTTCCATACACATAGTCATTTACTCAAAATATTCCACTCTGCTTAATCACAAGCCATTTCCACGTCTGAATACTAGGCCACTGAATGACTCATTTCTGTTCCTAGCTCACTACCCTGTTTTAATGCTCATTTCTTGTTTGCCTGCTGTATAAGAGCGGCAGAGAAGTTCACAGAATCACAGAATCACAGAATGGTTGGGGTTGGAAGGGACCTCTGAAGATCATCTGGTCCACCCCCCCTGCCAAGGCAAGATCACCTAGGGCAGGTTGCACAGGAACGCATCCAGTTGGGTTTTGAAGGTCTCCAGAGAAGGAGACTCCACAACCTCTCCGGGCAGCCTGTTCCAGTGCTCCATCACCCTCACAGTAAAGAGGTTTTTCCTCATGTTGAGGTAGAACTTCCTGTGTTGCAGTTTATGCCCACTGCCCCTTGTCCTGTCACTGGGCACTGCTGGAAAGAGACTGGCTCCATCCTCCTGACAGCCACCCTTCAGAGATTATAGACATTGATAAGGTCCCCTCTCAGCCTCCTCTCCTCCAGACTAAACAGTCCCATACAAGAGATGTTCCAGTCCCTTAATCAGGCTCATAGCCCTCCATTGGACTCTCTCCAAAAGTTCCCTGTCCCTCTTGAACTGGGGAGCCCAGAACTGGACACAATACTCCAGATGAGGCCTCACCAGCGCTGAGTAGAGGGGGAAGAGAATCTCTCTCGACCTGTTGGTCACACTCTTCTTAATGCACCCCAGGATACCACTGGCCCTCTTGGCCACCAGGGCATATTGCTGTTCCATGGATAACTTACTGTCTACCAGGACTCCAAGGTCCTTCTCCATGGAGCTGCTTTCCAGTAGGTCAGCCCCTAAGCTGTACTGGTGCATGGGGTTGTTCCTCCCCAGGTGCAGAACTCTACACTTGTCCTTGTTAAATTTCATGAAGTTCCTCTCTGCTCAACTCTCCAGTCTGTCCAGACCCCATTGAATGGCAGCACAGCCTCCTGATGTATCAACCACTCCTCCCCGTTTTGTATTATAAGCCAACTCATTGATGAAGATGTAGAACAAAACTGGACCCAGTTCTGATCCCTGGGGAACACCACTAGCTACAGGCCTCCAACTGGACTCTGCACCGCTGACCACAACCCTTTGGACTCTGTTGCTTAGGCAGTTTCTTTTTTTTTCTGTGAGATGGATCAAGAACGTTAAATGTTTTAACGTTTTAACAAACCTAAAGTATGTGGCAAGAAAAGGAAGTGCCTTGAACAGAAGTGAGCATGTACTGAAATAACATGTTGGTGAAGTCAACCAGCAAAACCTATTGGAAACAAT
The DNA here is from genome assembly GCF_000687285.1 of Phaethon lepturus. Classification (NCBI taxonomy): domain Eukaryota; kingdom Metazoa; phylum Chordata; class Aves; order Phaethontiformes; family Phaethontidae; genus Phaethon; species Phaethon lepturus. The sequence continues at coordinate 3,856 of NW_010529912.1, forward strand.
AAGATTACTCCCACTCATTTCCATACCATTGGGCAAACCCTTTGATGGCTTTCAAGGCAGTCTGGAAGGAGATATGCATCAAGGACGCTTAACAATGCTATTAAATAGTATCTTCAATTATAGTATGTTCTTCACATCATAAAACATTCCTGTTCAAGTTTTCCACCTTACCAGGAGATGATATCCAAAATAAATTTCTACAGCTGTGAGTACAAGTAAGCAAATCCACTACATATGATTAATGTAATTTTTCAGATGTGTTCAAATTTTCAAGGTCCCAAACTAATTTCAGACCATCTTTCTGTTAGCTTAAACTGGAGGTAAATATGGAAAAGAAAGAGAAGCAGTCTGTTGAACGTGGACTTTAATTTCAAAGCATATAACTACTCTGGAATTTGGCATTATCTTAACATGGCTATAGGCAAGAAGCCACTCTGCAAACTTAAAGATATTCTGTGAACTTAAGCTATAATTTTGGAAAAGCCTAGCTACTTGTCCGTCGAAAACTAATACTGTTTTTTTCCAGTGTACTGTTCATTTGCTGGAAAACTCAACTCTCCCTCACATAAAGCCAGAAATGCTTGTATCTCTGTTTTGTTACTTTCCAAAAGCAGAATGGTACATTGAATGGCAAAATAAGTAACATCTGCAATCTTCAGATGGAAGAAAAGATAACATTCCCCATAGTATCCAATATAAATATCTGCAATAAACACCCCTTGAAGGGCTTAACTGGAGGACAATATGAGCATAACAGTGCAATACTTTGTCTGACTTTTGGTATTCCACTGTTCAAGTGAAAAGGAGATCTCTTTGTTTCAGTGCATCTCAGGTTTTCAGGGGAGGGATCTAAATAAAAAGCTAACATTTAGCCTGAAGAAAACAGCTTCAGCTTTGTACTTTCCAGTTTTGCCATAGCTGTTCTTTTGGACAGAAATGTCTGTCCTGGTTCAGCCTTGCTATTCTCTAAAACTACAAAATCACCGCACAGTCCAAGGAAATAGTGGGATGAAAATACTGGTTTTGTGGTGTTTGGTTTTTTTTTTTTTTTTAATTTATACCTCTAGGACTGCATAAATACCATACATTAATTTGGAGTCATAAAATATCATAAAATCATTAAGTAATGGATGGGGTAACTATGCAAACTTTGCCAACTTGCTTTTCCAATAATTCAAGATAATCCAAGGTTTATGTGTATGAATTTGTGCTTTCAAATTACTCCCAGCTGCAGAAAGTCTTAGACTTTGTTTCCAGAGGATTTAAAAGCATGATCTTTTTAAAAATCTTCTATTATTGCACCCAAGCAATGGATTCAGATAACTTCTACTACATTTTTTTTTCCAGACAGTATAATACAGATGACAGTGCCATCACGTTCTCAAGTCAGTGGTTTGATTCAGCAAGAAATATGCCAACACAGTTGTGCTTTTTTTTTCCCCCAGTTATTCAGAAAGAGTCAAAGCTAAATGTAAAGGCATAGTTTGTGAAATGTAAGGACACATTTTGTGACATACTGAAAGGGAACAGACCTTCAATGGGGTCAGGCCAGCATATAGCCCACAGTTTTGTGATCAGCAATGGTCTGTGTTAGACACCTCAAAGAAAGTCAAGAGACAGCAAGTCCTTGTCAGAAATTTCTCTGCAGGGAAGTCTCAACTTCCAACATGAATTGGCTTAAAAACTAGGCAAGAGGATTTCCATTCCTTTCCAAAGATTTGATTATTCAGTATTTCCTATTATATCTCTTGATAGCCTTGTACTCCTATTCATGCAACCACGTAACTGATATAATTTGGCTTCACAGAGGTTAAGAAACTCTAACTGTCTTCTGGACTCCCATTAGAATTAGAAGTATGGAAAACTTTGACCTGTATGAGTTCACTTATCCCCAGTGGACAGTATTCATGGTTTTTGGAGTTGTACATTTCAGCTGCTTTATTAAAGGAAATAACAAACATCACTTTCTCATTGGCCATCAGGACAGACATATTAGCTAAAATATGTGATATAAGTTCCTTTACATAAAGGCTTGTGGTCTAACAGGGTCATTTAATTTTTGTTTTTTGATGTTGTTGAAAAAGAAGAAATTGTTGTTACTGTTAAGGTTCACTCCCAGAAGCAGATTGTCGTAGGGTCAGAAAAATACTAGTGTTCATATGGGGGAAGCAGTGGGAATATGCAACAAAGAGCATCAGTGGGAGCAGAGAGAGTACTCTACCAAAATGTTAGAGTGCCTGAGCTATATGTAACATAAAACTGCATTGTAAAATGGATACCATCTCTATACTGTGAGATAGACAGGAAATGTAATGTAAAATGGATGGTGCTTATTTCTCTCCTTTGACTGTTGAGGGAGCTAAGGGAAAAATGACTACCAGCTACCCATAAACCCATGCTTAGAAACTCTTCTGTGGTGACTAGAGCATGTCAAAATTCAAAATTTTGGTTTTCAGGAAAGAGAAGAATTTTGACATTTTTTTGTAAACAGAAACAACATTTGAAAAATAAATAGAGCATATTTTGACTTGGAAAAGAAGGAAAATTATATACCATATGTTTTAAACTGAAAATTTAATTCTGATTTCTTCTTTTTATTTAGTTTTTGTCAAAATATTTTTCTATTTAAAAAACTGTGTTTCAAAATTTTTTTGGAAGGAGAAAGATTGTATTTTTTTTTAACTTCTGCAAGCCCATCAGAAACATACTTTATCAAAATGTTACTTCAAATCTTTAAAAACAGTAAAGAATTGTTTATAAGAACTTTTATTACTAACATTATTAGTGAATTCATGCAAGCTTTAGCAATTTCTAAGAAAAATGGAGAATCAACTTTTTTACTGGGAGAGCTGATTATTTCTGCAGGCTATCACCTAAGTAAAAATAGAGGATTCAGTTAAATTGCAAACATTCTCCTGCTTTGGCACAATGCACTCTCTCAGTGCTTTGGTTTCCATAGAGCATCTTTTTGAGGAGTGGTGGATCACTGCTGGGATATTTTTACTATATTGCAGTGCTTCTTCAAGTTTTTCATGCCTAAGGATCTTTTCACACCTTTTCCAAAAATAAGATCATAAACATTATTTTCAAAACAAGTCCTCCTGAAAATTAGCAGGCATGATTCTTGGAGTTCTGTTCCCTTTTTTAAATTATTCCTTCCAGCACCATATTGAGGTGGTTAAATTTTGTATTGTGAGTAATGACATGTGGCTTTGATATCCCAGGTGAAATATAAAGTTAAGCATGGAAGTCAATGTTTGCAGGATTGATGCTTTAAGCAACTTTATAAAATAAATTTAGAAGGTGATTGATTCTTTCCTTGCCTCTCTTTTTTTACTTGGATCTCAGGGGAACCATCTACATGATTCCACTGAAACTTATACAACTCTATGAAACTTTTTTCTTCCCCAAAACCCATTGTTCTGCTAAAAATACAGAGTATTAAAGATGATGCATCTTAATCCAGCTCTGTTATCAGCCAGGCCTGCTGCACTAGTTCATGTATATTCTTACAATTTCAGGTAGTGAAATGTATATATTACTTTAATCCAAAGGTATCGATTCTCCCACTTTTATGAAGAGATGCATTGTCCACATTTTTTCAGTGCAGAGGCATTCGTGTGTTGAAGCTTTACACTGAAATCTATTTTAAACATATTCCTGTTTTTTTGTTAGCAATACACCTAAATCCTGTAGTTTTCATGAGTCATTTTTTCTCTTCATACTTTTCTTTGCAGTACGTACTTTTAATCTGAAATATCTCTATGGTCTTTTCTACAGCACTTTTTTTGGTTTTTATTTCTTAGATTTCTGAGTCTGAGTTTCCCAGGTACATGACTCCTCAGTTTAATAACAGCATTGTTTGAATTTTCCTAGTCTAAGACATTCCTTCACGTTTGATATGTACCTGTATCATGTGAATATTGTCATGTGACAGTACTAGACCACTCTCTGAATCACTTCAGCACTGTCAAAGCTGTTGCAAGCTAAGAAAATTAGACACTTTAACCATATTTGGTGTGGTCTGGGAGATGGTAATAGCAGCATACAAAGCCATGTGAAATTAATATACCTGAAATGCAACACAAGAATGTGAGTCTCATATCTCTGTGTGTTGTGGAAGAACAAATTGTTACTTTCTCCTCCAAACTGAGTTTATTTTGATAAATCATTGAAGAAATGACAGAAGAAATGAAAGCAATGTTCACATATACCTTACATTTGGCACGTACAGAAGTGTTTCTAAGACTGAGGTCTCAAGATGAGGCCATGTGATCACTCTTTTATGCACAAAAGCAGCTCCATACATATTCCTATGAGCAAAAATTATTATAACTTGAGGCTTTGACTGCTAGGTCTATAGATGCACGGGGCTCATAACCTGAAAATTTGGCTGATAGCATAAAAACAGCCAAAAGTATTCCTGAAAATTAGGTGATACTGCAAATCTTTCTCTCATTTTAGATTTCAATAAAGAGAACAGCATGATATAAATTTAGTAAGAAGTACAGTGGAGCTGGAAAAATAAATAGAAAAAGTCTTACCAAAAGCAAATTAGAGTAACTGTAAAAAAACAATTACTCCCCCAGCTTTTATCCTAATGTAATGCATTTTCCTTAGTAACTAAACAATAGTGCTATCCTGTATTAGCATGTTATTTATTCTTTCCACACTTTTAAAAACCTAGGACTAATTAGAATAACCAGTTGCAAATCAGCTTTTCATTGTTTTCATTGGTGTTTTATTAAATTAAATGGTTATTTTAACTGTATTTTACTTTTTAAAGACTTTACTGCCCTGTAAATCTGCTTTTTACATACCATTGCATTACTTCAGGGTTTAACAAAGAATGTTTATAATTCTGCTGATGGGTGGAGAGTAGTTTAAAATACTGTGTTTTGCAAACCATTTCTATTTTAATAGGCAAATCCCCAACAAGGAAAATATATGATCCATCAAGTCCACAGACAAAATATTTCTGACACAGTTCATATGTGTCATAAATGTACCTAACATTCAATTATTCTGTGTGTTGTAACATAAGTGTCATTCTTCTAAGAAACCATTTCAGAGATCCAAGGCTAAGGTCCAGATGAGCACTTCAACTTGTGCTTCAAATGAGCAGTTCAACAGGTGCAAATTAGACAAATTATAGCCTCTTACATGAAGCAAAGAAAAAGCAACAAAGAAATCCTGCCCAATTCCATAGATGTCTGAAGTGCACCTAAAATTTCTTACAAACAGTATTTTGCTTGCTGAAAGTTGAATCCAGGAACTTGGCTATTTTATGTGGAGCAGTCACGGGAATCTATTTCCTTCTCACCTATGATCCAGAAATTAGACAGCCTTACACCCAAATTTCTTATAAATCCTGCTAAAGACATGGATTGCATTGGGAACACCTCTCTCAGCAGTCCTTAATTTGCTCCTGTTTCCCTCATCCTCCACACTGCATAACCATCACTTCCTTCCAGGGTTGTCTCTTGGAGCAAAACACCCAGTGCCTTATAAAATCCAACTGTGGGTCTGAGGACAGTTCTCTCAGAGGACTGTCCTCGAAGGAAAGTATGGCTTTGGCTGCACCAGGCATAGTTCCTTCAGCCCTACCCAGTCCTTCAAATCTATTCAAGCTACCTTTTCTCCCTCAGAAACTTCTGTGCATCCTCACACCAAGCACCAAGGCGTACAAAAAATTACCCGTTTTGCTCAGCCACCAGTGTGTGCATTGCTGAGAGGCTGCAGGTGCTTGCAGGATGTGGAGAGTACATTTCACCTGCCTGGATATTCATCTGCATATGTCCTTTCCTTAAGTCTGTAGCTCTAACAAGAGATAGAGCTGACAAAGCTTCATGCCTTCTTTGTGAAAACTTGGCTTAAAAGTGAGAGTCATGAAAGAAAACAAGTTGCAGTATATTATTGAAGCAGGTAATGCTGATGGGAACAGGGCTGCCCAGCTGGGGTGTTTCTCATCCCTGTAAGTCACAAAGGCTAACAGCAAAGCCAAAGAAGCATGTGTAGTCCCATCACTTCAGGGGCACCACTAAACCTTAATGTACTATGTACCAAAAAGTATGTGGAATGATGAATAAAAATGAAGATATTTAAAACAAACGTGATTTTTTCAGCACACATGACTAGCATGTGAGGCACATATTTGCAGTGCTAACAGCTCCACAGCTTTTTACCTCACAATGTTTGGGCTTCTAGAAGAGAACAAATTATCACTCCCATCTTCAAGAAGGGCAAGAAAGAAAACCTAATAACCATGGGCAGGTCATTTCCACCTTGATCCCCTGAAAGATAATTGACCAAATAAGCCTAGAAGCAATTTCTGGCTATATGAAGGAGAAAAAGGTAGTAGTCAGCATAGATCAATAAAGGGGAAATAACACTCAGCCACAGAAGATCACCTTCTGTGAATGAACAAGTTGGTGGATGAGGGGAGAACAGTGGATATTGTATCTTGGTTTTAGCAAGGTCTTCAACACTGTGTTCCATAACATCCTCATAGACAAACTAGGTAAGTGGACAGTCAAATGCATCTAAAACTGGCTAAAATGCCAGGCTCAAAGGGCTGTGATCAATGGCAAGTTGGAGGCAAGTTACAACCAGTGTACCTCAGGCATTAATACAGAATCATGCATGTTTAACATTCTTATTAACGACCTGGATGACAGGGTGCACCCTCAGCAAATTTGCAGATGATACAAACCTGGGAGGAGTGGCTGATCACCAGAGGGTTGTGCTGCCTTTCAGAGGGACCTCAACAGGCCAGAGAAATGACTGGACAAGAACCTTATGAAGTTCAACATCGGAAAAGTCCTGCGTCTGAGGAGGAAAAGTACCATGCGTCTGCACACGCTAGGGACAGACCAGGTGGAAAGCAGATTGGCAGCTGGAGTTCTTGTTGACAAAAGCTTATCATGAGCCACCAACGTACTCTAGCTGCAAAGAAGGCCAACAGACTCCTGGGCTGCATTAAAAACAGTGTTGCCAGCAGGCTGAGGTAGATGACCCTTTTGCTCTTCTCAACACTGGTGAGACACACTGGGGTGCTACATACAGATTGGGGGTCCCCAGTAAAAAAAGAGACATGACTTCATTGAGCATGTCCAGTGAAGGGTAACTAAGTTGATAAAAGGTCTGGAGCATCTTTGATATGAAGAGAGGTTGAGAGAGCTGGGACTGGCCAGCCTGGAGAGGAGAATGTTTAGAAGGACGTCCCTGAGCCTATGCACAATGTATATAAATATCTGATGGGTACAAGACATCAGAACTAGAGATGTCTTGTCAACAGTGCCCAGTGACGACAAAAGGCAACGGGCAAAAACTGAAATACAATAAATTCCATTTCAACATAAGAAGAAATGTTTTAGTGTGAGGATGGTCAAACACTGCAGCAGCTTGCCCACAGATGTTGTGGAGTCTCCATCCATGGAGATATTCAGAACCTCACTAGACACAGCCCTGAGTAACCTGCTCTGAGCAGAGGAATTTAGACTAGACAATCTCCAAAGGTGTCTTCCAACCTCAACTATTTCATTATTCTGCCATTCTGTAAGTTTTGTGTCATTGTAGATGGCAATGATCTACTGATTATTCCCATCTTTATAGTAATAAAAAATCACTACTGCCTAGCTTCAGGATTTATCCCATGTGAACCTAGCAAGTTCCAGACACATGGGCAAGCTACAAATGCCAGACTCACTGCAGGGAATGTGGTTAGCTATGGCTAGTTCTGACTCCAGTAACTAGTCTGTAAATTAAATTGCAGATTACTGCTATCTCTGGGACAAATACAAAGCCCATTCAACACTTGCATCAAATGTAACTATTTCTGAATCTGGAACTTTCATTCTTATAATTAATTTATCAAGCTAAAAACAAAACCCAGCAATTAAATCATCTCTTATTTTAAATAAAATGTCAAACTTCATAGCTGGAAGCTCTACCAATGCATTTGTTTTCCTCATGGCGTTGTTCTGTGACATCTGTTAATATGTTGTCATGACAACTTTCTGCATCACTCGGGAATTTTGATAATCTTACAATTATGGGGTGTGGATTGGCAGATATAATTAGAGATGTGTGCTTTGGGAGTTGGGGAGAAATAAATTATAAAAACATAAAATATTACCACATATTGCACTGAAACTGAAAACTATTATTATGGGCTGTGTGATATAGACAAGCTGGTATACAACATAACAAAGGCATCTCAAGCTGTTAATTTAAACAGTAAAAAAGATATATTAATTGTAATTAAGGCTGGCTTTTTTCTTTTTCAACCATGTATTACTGAATTGTCCTCTGAAACAGCATGACTTAAACTTTGTTTAGTACTTAATGTAGTGAAAAAAGTTATAAGTAAAGAAAAAGGTGATTATAAGGAGCTATTATCACAGTTCTAGTCATGGTCTACCATATTTTTAGGAGTAATAACATGCAGAACATTTTATTTGCTCTGACTTTCTTAACATATTCCTATTATTAACATAGCAAATTCTATGCTAATTGTCTGAACTGTCTTTGAATTTGACTGGTAAGTTTCTCTTAACTGGAGTGATCCTCCTGTCATTATAGGTGGATTTTGTTTCATCTCTCCTTGCTTGTAGAAATTCAAGTGCCAGGCTATATTAAAACTTTTTCTTTTTTTTTTTTTTTGACATTCCAGCTAAAGAGGAATCCACAATGAGAGTAATTGTTCTAATATTGTTCACAAGCCATCGTAATAGAGAAAAGGAGGAAAAAGTTGTCATACAAAATAAAAAAGGATTTTATTTAATCAACAGGGTTCCTGGAAATTAATTTCTTCCCAAGATTAATCTAAGAATCTCTAAATTACCTTTTAACATGTGTTATGCTTAATGTAGTGCTCGAGGAAAGGCAGCAACAGGGCTGTATAAGAAGTTGGTGCCTGAGCAGCTGGCCTAGGGCTGGACCTCTATGTCCAGCACTACCTTCAGACATAGGAATTTTCTTCTGGCAGAGCAACAGGTCTCATCACACAGTACACAGACAGCATAGGCCAACACTGAGGGGAAACATCTCTGAAACGTATGACTTTCGGTGTATTGAACACACGACGTCATAGGCAATTGATTTTTTGCTATTTTTCACAGTTGTACCTTCAGAACTGCTCCACAGACCTGCATATATAGGAGCTATATATCATGGCATTATTAACTTATTCCTAACAGTTTGTTCTGGCTAGACTTGGGAAGTAGAATATTGTTCCACCACCCTTACTAATTTCCTTCAAAAACATGAAAAACAAAACTGAGCACAGGGTTTAGTACTTGTTAAACAATATTATTAACGTGTAATAACTGACAGTTTGAAAATAAATTTTTTCAAGTATTGAGGAAAATACCTGTTTTGGCCCTATTTGGTGAGATTAAGTTTACAAAATATGTTTTGCTTAGACATACAGTTGCTTCAGTTTACATTTTAAACAGAACACAATAGAAGATAAACATTGATTTGGGAGTAATATTGTGCCAAAACAACTCAAGACTGTGCACTTTGAACAGCAAAGAGATGAAAAGTGTTGTAAAATCTAAGAAATTGCCTCATCTGACCATCCAGCCACAAGCACAGAAAACAGTTTAATAATCCCAAACAGACGTGTGTATGTGATGGGACAGTGTGCCATTTCCATCAGTCTTTGAGTCAAATGATGAGGAAGGCTTGGGTCACCTCTTGTGTCACCTCTGCTCAAGCTAGTAGAGAACAAGAAAGCTCAATGATCCCTTTACTCTTCTTTTCAGCCTTGGTTTTTGTCAGGTTGGCCAGGATTTTGGGTTTGATTGCATAGTTTCATTCCATATCACAGAGCACCCAAGACTCTTGAAATGTACTGATTATACATTTAGAGCGTGACCTCAAAAAGGCAGGATCTCAGTGACCAGGCCAGTCACCAGACACCTGAGAAGGTTAATTTGAAGTTTTAGTTCCTCTAAATTACTTCTCTAATCTAAGGAACATTTGTGATTTATCTAACATACAGTAACTCCAACGGGAAGATGTCCTGTTTTACAGTGTGCAGTTAGTTATTTAAACCTAAGCAGGTATTTAACATGAAAATTTTGACTTAGCCACTAATCTACTTTCTCTGTTCCTCCTTAATGTGTCTATGTTGTATCTGATAAAACTTTTCTCCTTCCTTCATGGAAACCCATACATTTTTAACCAAAACTCAAACCTTATAGCATAAATTAAATTAATCAGATAAGTTAACCAGAACATCAAAACAAGTAGATAACAATATTACTGAGGATAATAGTTCCAAGTGATCAGATTCTCTGAGAATAGTTCTTCAGAATGAATAACCAGAGCTTTGAACGGACTTCATTACATCAAATGTAATTTAAAGAGTACAAAGGCATACTTAAAGTGACACAGTGAATCAATAATACAATGAAGTATGTGAATATCAGTCTAAATGTGATTTATGTCATTATTTGATGACCTGCTGATAATCTTCAACAAAAAAATCCCTGCAACTCATATTCACAGCTTCCTCAGTCAAACACATCACTGAAGTCAGAAGTTCAGAAAACAGCAATGTTTCCTGAAGTAAAGGTAACAGTTAGGCTGTCCCACAGGGAACATCAAAACAGTTCTGATGCTCTCTTGTTCTCAGACTAGGTTTTGTCACCATACACATTATCATCTCGGCTCACATTGAGTCACCTCCAGCCAAAACACAACCCCCCAACAGTGGTGACAGCCTTGTCCATTCGGCATCTGAGCTCAGGTTCAGGTTGCCATTCACATAAACTGTATGGGTCCAGCATGGGACCAGCCAAAGCGAGGATGCCGCCTTCCTGAACCTTAGCAACTATTGTAAACCCTGTTCTTGCCAGCATGGTCTGGAGCCCAGCCAGCATCCAGGAGAGAACCATGCCATGAGTGCAGGAGTAATGGCCTTCTGTTCATGTTTTGCTCCTGGCTGTAGGGCTAGCCAGTTCCCTAGGATTTCCAGACACACCAAACTTCTGAAGACAGCACAATATAATCCCTTCTCACGATACATTTGGAGGCCTGTCATGCATGATTTTTTTGGCCAACAGAGCCATAATCTGATAAACTGCTTCTTTTTTCTGAGAATGGTAGCACTAAAGACATGAAATGTTAATTTTCCAAGCAAGCAAAGTACGGAATATATTTCCTGCAAACTGCTTTTGTTTAAATGTCAATATTACAGCTTTATTTTTCATTATCAAAAGCTTGTCCCTCATTTCTGGAAGGCTGCATGTGTGTCAGATACATTTCTTAGACCATTTTTTTCCTAATTTAATCCCAACTTGCAGATGGTAGCGAGAATGGGAAATCAGTAGGAGGGTGTGTTTCTGTTCACATTGGAGTAAAGTTAAGTTTTTCTTTCCTAATGTTATTCTGAATTTTCACTCAGACTAGGTGCTTACAGTTCCAGATTCATCATATGACCTCTTGGAAAGTAGAGTGTGGTAAAAGATAATATTATATTGTAAGTTTTCTCCCTTTCTCCTCCAGGAAGAGCTACAAGTGGTTCAAAACCATCCTGAGTTCCTGTAGAGATGACTCCATATGCTGACCATATGGTGACTCCATATGGTGACTCATAGATCTAGCAGAAGTGAAGCATTTAGCCCAGTCTAAGCAGTCACATACAAATTTAAAAAAAAAAACTGATCTTGCCAAGCTGGCAATTATTGACAGCTTAACATGCTGTGTGTTTCCAGACCTCTGCAGGGACCTAAGTGGTAGTTTAGAGATAAATGCTCTGAGCAAAGTCCTTTCTTTGCTGTGTCTGTTAAATGTGTTCCAGTCTGCAGAAAGACACAGAAGATTCGTCAACAAGTGTGGAATAAGTAGATTTTAATCTGACCTTGTAGCCTGTGGATAAGAACATTTCTTTAGAGAAGATGATCCTTTTAATTTACCTAGGGAAATCTTAAAATTGAGCAAGGAGATACGCAGATTTCCACATATCTCCAGGAGAAGCAATGCCTGCAAATAGGTCTTCTCAATCATTCTCTGTTATAAACTCTGTCTAACCCTCATGCTACTTTATGTGTTTACTGGAAAGCTTAAGTTGGACAAAGCAAAGTGTTTTGGAGGTTATTCTACAGTATGATATTTCAAAGTCTTCTAGAGAACTCAGTGCTGTCAGGCTGGACGCACAGGTTTTTTCACTATACTTGTTCATAGTGAACAAGTTCACTTTCTTTTAGTCTTTCATGCACTCTGAATGAAGACTTGAATTAAAAATCTCTTATGCCCTTTCCTTGAAACTAACACATATTTTGGAAAGCTTTCTGTGCTACAGACCAGTAGATAAAGAAGAACGCAAAAGATGTGAGAGCAGGTAAAACTTTTTCTTTAAATACCTAGCAAATAGGGAAATACCCAGTTGAAACTTCCCTCCTCATCCATCCATGCAGGCCTCCTGGCATCTTTGCTCGACTTACAGGATTGAAAGCCTTCCCAGAGAAGTTGTCGATGCCCCATCATTGGAAGAGTTCAAGGTCAGGTTGGATGGTGCTTTGAGCAACCTCATCTAGTGGAAGATGTCCCTGCTCACAGCAGGGGGGCTTGGACTAGACGCAAACTGCTCTATGATTCTATGCTTCTATTGTTTACTGTCGTCTATCTAAGGCTTAGTTCAGCCCTGAGATAGAAGCCTGAGCTATTCTGACTAGAAGCAATTCTCTCTATATTGTCCCTTTAAATTTCAGGACAAGAGCTACAGAGGTATATCAGGTTACTTTTGAAACATCCCATTGCTGTCACAGCACATCTTTTTTGGCTGAAAGGCCAAGTTAACAGTGGATTTAAAGTTTACATTTGTACTTAACCTGTTCTTCCCCCACTGAAACACACACATATTTTTTTAGCATATAATTGTTCATGGGAAGTGAGCCAAAGCACATCTTCAAGCTGTAGAAGTTCCTAAGGAAGGAATCCAGGCAGAAAATACGAAAGAATATCTTAACAAGTCAGAAATCTATTCTTGTATTTTGACATAACCAGGGACTCTGTGATGAAATTGGGTGAGCCAAACGTTTTAATTTTGTTTTTATTATAAAACATGAAAAGAAGACTCTCTCTTTTGCTGTGCTGGGTTGTTCAATAACATTACATTTCCTTCTTCTTGATGATATTGTTCTTTATTTTTTTTCATCCTGCCCATGCAACATAAGAGACCTGGCTGGATTTACAAGCTCAGCAATACTATAACTTTTTAATACATCTGTGAATTCCTCTTAGCAAGCTATACTTGTTTGTCTTGTAATCACATCCTTCTTCTAGTTTTAACAGTGACTCAGAATTTTAGTGCTAATCCAGTCACTAGATGAGAATAATTAACTAAGGATTATTTCACTTAATATTAATTTCACCTAAGTCTAGCCATCTCAAAGTATTTATGTGGACTAACTAATAATTTAGGGTCCCTCTGTAAGCAACCGAGAGACATTTTCCAGAATATGACTCCTGTCACTCTCAAATAAGTTCCCATAACAAGTGGAAAGAACTGTTTCCTGGATGTACTTTTTTTCTACTAACTAATGCAAGAGCATAAATATTTACCTCAGATTGGAATTTAAGGTTTAGAGTAGATTTTAGGATAAAGCTGAATAAAGCTATCTCTACTCTGACTAGAGAGAAAAAAAATGTAAATTTTTTCCATAATTGCACAGTATTTTACACCCAGTATCTAAAATACCTTGTCTTGGCCATTCCCTCCAGCAAGTTAGGAGACTAGCTGAACAGTTAGTCTGATCAACTTTAGCAATATTATGTACTTATTAGCAAGAAAATGACATAATATGATTTTTATGTCATTTACATCAATTTTCTGTAGAATTAAGTAGCTGTTAATTGGCATATGTGGCAACATAATGTCTTAAATGCATATGGAATCCACACTGGATAAAAGCATCTTACTCTAAGTAACATCTAGTCTTGTTGAAGCTTAGGTCCACTTTCTTTGCAACCATAGGAACTGAGGAAATGAAGACAGACACTTCAAAGGTTGTGCAATAAAATGCAAACAGTGTTTGCTTTACCCAGAGATTTGCTGGATAAAGCACCAGCTATCCAAATCTCACATCTGGAAGAAAATGTGCACTTCAGTGTGCGGTTGCTTCTGCAAGCACAACAGCTGCCTCCTTTCTACTAATATTCTCTTCAGTATCAAGGAAAACCATTAACCTATTAAAGTTTTGGAGGATTAAAAAGAGAGATTAATGGGCTCTTGCTTCAGGTAAAATGGGTGAAACTTCACATTCATGCCATGTCCCAGAAAGCCAGCCTTCAAGCAGCTCCTATAATATCATATGGCATTCGTGTGCAGTTTATAGAAGTTTAATTTGGGACTGTTGTTGTTTGTGGTCTGGTTCTGTTGTTCTTTTTTTCATTTTCAAGATTGTTCCGCAAGATTATGGTAGGAAAACACAATGGACCTTATTTGTAAATTGTGTTTAGGGGAAAAAAACCTGTCATTTGGCATAATTAATCATGGAGGAAAATTAATTCCCTGTAGCAAGTCATGGACTTTAACTATATATTCAGTAAGAACAATCTCCACCAAAGTAGAATCATGTTTACCTCTTCTGGAGAATTTTGCAGGCTGAAATGTTAGAAAAAGAACTGGAAAGCACCTGTTCAGAAAAGACAACAGAGATAGACTGAGAAATGTTCCTTATTCTGATCTCTCTGATGTGGTTCTTGTTTTAGAAGTGTTTACGTAATTAGTCTGAGAGGTATACATATCATTACAGACTACTTACATATCAGTAAGTAGTCTGCATGATGTCAATAACAAAACCACCATAATGACATATGGACTGAAAGTGATTAAATAAAGAATAAAATGAAATGTGTCTTTGCTAGACAGCACAAACTAGAAAACTGCCTCCCAACTATAAAAGTTTGAATGGTCAGAGTGGAACCACTTAAACATTCTGTTCTTAAGTACAGACCTCAGTACCTCATCAAACTGAGACAGTGAAAAATTACATAGACGCAAGGGAAAGAAGGACTGCTGTCAACAAGAACATTTTACAGAAAACATAAGTTATTCACACTGAGAAAGGAAAAGACATTCTGAACCTTGAAGGACTACATAGGATTTAGTTTTGATTTTCCTTGAAGTTTTAAAGGTTTTTTTTAGATATCAGGGTATGATTCTATAGCCCAGAAGCTGTAAAACCTGTGAGCCAGAGTTCTCTGTGTTACGCAGTTGCAGTTGTACTTCAATAGGCAGAAAGCACATGATCCACAGCTATATGCTGAACACAGGATTTCTGTGCTCTGAGCTTTGCCTTTGTGTACTTGAGCGTTCAGCTACATTTCTTTGGAGCTTCACCTTCTCACAGAGCTGTGAGCAATCTCTCACCTGCCTCGCTTAAGATGATATGAACAAGCCCTCACAACTGCTTCATTTCATCAAACAAACCTCCAGAGAAATTTCATCTGTCATTAAATCATTTAGGAAGTTTTATGCATGAGGATTTTATTTTTTACTATTTTTGACTTCCTGGAAATTTTAGAGAATCGCTTTCAATCAGGCCAATATTTTAATTGTTCCCTGCCTATTTTCTCCCAAAACTTAGAAATGCTGCCAGCTTTCCCAGAGGGGACTGTAAGATTCAATAAAAGGACCTAGTTTAGACATGGATGGAGTTTACCAGCTTTATTTTTTCAGGCTTAAGAAATTACAGATTCTTGAATGTTGCTATTTGTTTGAGTTGTACATAACAATAATGACCATTCAGCTTATTCCAGTACATCCAGCAGATCATACAAAAGATTCTGTTGCCTGTAAGTTTGGGTGTTTCATGGCATGTTTTGTAAGCTTACAGTGACACAGACAGACCCTGCAAACTCCCACAGAATATCTTGGTTTCATAACTAAAAAAAAAGCTTTGTTGTCTTACAGGGCTTAAAAAAATTACTCACTGGAAAGCAGTTTATGTATTTATGGTAATTGCTACACTTAGATCAACAATATCTTATTTCTATGTCTTAAAAGTACAGTGCATGCAGAGGAATTGCAGAAAATTCAACAAAAAAAATGTGAAAATTTATAAAGAAACAAATCTTTTCTTTTAATCCTATATGTTTCCAGACTAGCCAAATTACCAATAAAGAAAAAGAAAAAGAAGAAGAAGAAGAAGAAGAAGAAGAAGAAGAAGAAGAAGAAGAAGAAGAAGAAGAAGAAGAAGAAGAAGAAATAGAGAACAAAAGAAAGGCTTAAATGGAACCAGATTGTTACTTAACAATAGAGGAGTTACATTTATTTACAGAGTTACATTTAATGAAACGGCTACAAAAGCTCTTGCACCAATGCTGGAAACAAGCGTCTACTAACTGGTGATGAATGGAAGAAAGGAGGAATAAGCAACAAGGTAAGCAATCAGTAAACGTCACAGTGTTTCACAACACACTCATAAACTAGCTAAACCAGATTATTTGATCATTATAAATTATTATTTGCTGTATTCTCCTTGCCAGTGGAGGCAATTTGCACTCATTTTGCAAAGAACAGGTTGGTTTGTTGCCATCTTCCAAAAAAACCTCAAACCCAAAACAAAACAAAAGTCCGGTCAGTACCAAAACTTTCATATTTCCTGTTGAGCCCAAAGGAGAAGCAGCATTTTATTTTTTATTGTAACTAAAATAATTAATGGAGCTATTGTTAACAAATCCTTTACAGAAATGTTAAGGTTTAAACAATATACTTTAACCACAGCAGCTGTGATAAGGAAAGCAGAAGAGAAATTGATTGGTAGCTGTGAGAATATATAGTGTATTGATGTTTGAAAGAGTGCAAATGTAGAAGAAAAATAGTTCCTTAAAAACATGATAGTCATAAAAAGTAAGTTTCTAACTTACTGTTCAGCATACGGAAATTCTCGTTGTTCTTTCATTAGCATATCAAGTTTTTCATTTCACATTCTGAACAATATGGTTATGTGTTAAAAAAAAAAATGTTGCCCTTATTTCCAGACATGGCTACAACCATCAGTCAGTGAAGAGATTGCTACAGGGCCAACTTCTCTCAAAATTATGTGAAAAGCAAATTGTAACCCAACCATGAGTCTGCAAATCTTCCTGTTGCACACACTCCCCCTTCACACCCCTATTGTCTGCTTTTTCTTCAGCCCATACGAGCATTATTTTGTACAGATATATTCAAGCTCTTCACATGCTCCCAGCCCACTTTTAGTGACTGATGAAAATAACAGAAAATGGTTTACCCAAGGCACGATTGGTAGTGCAGTCACTCTTCATGGGGATGTGGGTTTCCCAGCAAGAGCACCATTCCCTTTAGTCTCTGCAGAAATTGAAGTGGGGGAAGAAGGAGGCAAAAGGTTTGAGGGAGAAACTGCCAAAATAATTTCTTGTCCATTCCCTGCAAGTTGTCATTACTTAGGGACACCAGGGTCTCTATCTAACTCCCACTTCTGAAAGACAGCCCATTCCTTCAATAGGAATTCAATACCAGGACAGAAAGAAGGAAGAAAGAATTCAAATCAAAGCCGAAAAATATAAACTGAAAGATGTAGACAAATAAATGGAATTTATTTTCTCTATTAATCTAAGTATCTATGGAATTTTGTTCATATAATGAGAATGAATTTAAACCATTAAATCTTCTATAAACAAATACGTAGTGTTCCTAAGAATGTAATCATACATTTACTCATCTGTAATAAATAAAGAACATATTAATTTGATAATGTCTATTCTCCAAAGGAAAATGTAAATTGAATTTAGTAATGTTATTCAGATAAGAACATGTACAAAAATCTTAAATTGTTCCCAATAACAGTAACAGAATAAATTCCAAACAAAAAGAAATAATAGTTTGTCAGCAGAAGATAAGAAAATAATGTTTCTTAGGTAAACATCCTCTCTGGTTATTTTGCAAGATGATCGATAATGGAAATGCTTTTAAAGCTTCTGCCACCTTTCTACACTACTCTGTCTTTAGGACTGAGTTCTGATTCTCAGTAACCATAAGTCTACATCTCCAGTACTGGATAAGAAATTGAACAGAAAGAAGAGCACTGAAAAAAGAGAGAAAAGCTCCAAAATGCTTTATGTGGGTAGAAGCAGCCATCCTATGGAGATGCCTCATCTACAGTGGCAACCTAAATAATCAGTTTAGACTAAAACCTAAGTTTTATACAGTAAAAGTTGGGAAAGTGAGTCCCGTCTTACATGTGTGCATGATCTATTTCAAATGGCCTTGATTACAGTTAAATCCTCAAGGTATGCCCGTATCCTGCTATTCAGACTGCAGATAATATTAATATCACTAATAATACTAATATAAATATGAATGTGAATACTGCTATTTTATGGTTATAAAGTCATAGCAATATACTCCCTGTCAAAAGTAAGATCCATGAAACATGATAGCATTTTTTTGTCCTATCTTCACTTTCTAGAACAGTGAAAGATTGCTCAACAGTCTCAATACTACTGCAGAAAAGTGTTAGCTATCAGAGAAAATTTAGGACAAAATTCCTTATAAATTTGCTTTCATGAATTCAACAGAAATTCAAGTTCATTAGTTACATCAGTTGCAACAGAAAACAGTAACAAATCTGGTATGCTCTAAAGTAATGATTTTTCTTGACGATATTAGAGTAAAATGGCTTTCACAAAGTATATTTACTCACTATATTTACTTTCACAAAGTATTGTTTTACAAAGTATAAGTTATTACAATATTTCCAAATCTTTTATTCTTGCTTTAAAAAAAAAAAAATTCTATGTCACAAGTTATGCAAATTGTCTGGAATCAAAACAACTGTGTAAACTGAAATCCTGAATTTGAGTGGAAAATGCTACTCTACATTCTGTTCTGCATTCTGAATCCCAGTAAAACAGTCTTATGAAAAACTGGGTCGCTTTATTTAAGTATCAGAAATAGCATGGATTTAATGTGTTGTCACATGTGATATTGTGATATGCTAGAAATGCAGTTTCGTGGCATTAGACATAACATGAAGAATTGTTGTTTTTTTTTTTTCTCCAGATTTTTCTAACATCACATACTAGGTCAATCCTTCTAACCTCTTGACTTTAGCTATTTTAAATGCTATGGGAAGAGTTGATGGTTCAACAACTGACATGCATTTATGATGCCATAAGCCCTTCTTCGTACAACAGATAAATATTGAGACCAAAGACAATCGGTGGCTTTCCTGATGTGTATCAAAGGGCATGAAGAAAAGCAGGATGAAAAAAGGAGAAGTTGCAATGTACTTCTAAAGGAACAGGACTGGGGCAAAGCCTGTCTTTTTTCCCCCTTTCATGGCAGAAAGATAAGCAGCTCCACCACAGACCAGAGGATAATTCACATCTGCTCATCAGGGCAAGGGACACCTGCGGATGAGGCTGGCAGAGCTTCTCCTGTGGTTTCTGTGTGGAGGTGTCTCTCTACTGGCTGGCACAGTTAAGCACCCTTTCACCTTTAAAACCTGTTATTCATTCATGAAAATAAATAATTATAATTAAAAAGAAAAATCTTGTATACTTGACAGACCTGACTCTTCATTCCCTTTGTTCCTTTCACCCTTGATAGAAGCTTGAAGGTGAAACCCTTCATGTTCAGTCCCTTCTCTATACACACACAATAATAGCAGGGTATGTCTTCTCTAAACTAAATAGCTGAAAGTTAGACATCTCCTATAAACTAGCAGTCAGGGCCTCTTATCAGCAGAGGAAGAGGGGCACTTTCCCAATGCGATTCATCCCACCTGCTTTAAATAATTTTCTGTGGATGGATGAACAGCCTCTAGAAATGCCTGTGTTTCCCCAGTGATTACAAATGAGTCTAAACAACTGGTTTAGATTAGCTGCCAGTTCATAGAGGTCTAATGTTAAGCAAGACAAACGTCACCTGCAGAGCAAAGGAGGAACAAGACACCTTATTTCCTTTTGCTTTCTGGCATGTTTGGGGCCTGGAACAAGGCATCCCCCACCTTTGACTTGCAGGGCAATGGCGCTTGCTGCTTCCCCAGAGCCCAGGGAGGTGCACAGGGTTCAGCATCGTCTTATTTGCTCCTTTGTGCAACGTGACAGGGTGGAGGGACAAGACCTGATAGACCAAAAAACAATAAGGAGCTCAGTAGCTGGTACTTCCCTGTCCAGCCATCATGCTCTCATCCAGGCACAAAATTGAGACACCAGGAAAGTAATTTTATGTGTTTCATAGTCCTATTGAGTAATAGGGGTGTATCTGCTAGCTAATGACTGTTCTTCAGTATTTATGGCTCTAAGGTTTGTTCCAAAGCCTATGTAGCCAATGCAAATGTTTCTGTTGCCTTATATTTCCAGGTCTTTAATCATTGCTTGTTATTTACTGTTGTTATAGCAAAACAACACTTCTTGCCTGTGAAGACATACAGTTTCCACTGCAGTCTATCAATAAGGCATTAAAGATGTGCTGCGTGTTTTGATTCAAATTAAATAACATTTTTTCCTTATGACAATTTTCAGGTCTTACTTTCAGCAAATGTTAATATATTGTTGAGAATGTTTTAGACTGTGTCATGTATCATGTATTTTCTTTAGCCTGTGCCACAGATGAACACACTTCTACTTTTTTTTTTGTCAAAAAAAGGATTGCTGAAACAAGAAAAGTCGAAGGGTTTGTTGGAACCCCTTCTACCAGAAGGTAACCTCATCACTTTCTGTGAAATACCATTACTTCTACAGCTTAATTAAAGGTACACCTTATACAAACACATTTTCTATTCTTTAAATTTCACTAAGCGTGTAATATGTTGGGGTTTTTTTAAGATACTATCCAAATGAAATTCTCTGCCATTTAATACTTATTATACACATAAAAACTAAACCTAAAAAAGTATGCTATGTATTTGTTCCTATTAATGAGAAATGGGCTAAGATTATTTTCTAGATAGTCTCTCTATATCATAAGTATAATTTTCCAAAAATTAAAATAAAGTCAAAATACAAATACATGCATTTTTATGTCCTTGTAGAAAACAAATCTATCCGATGATCTTCTAACCCATACAAGCTTTGCCCTTAAGACTATGTAGAGCCGTTACAAACAGGCATGGTAGAATTTATTTTGCCTGTTTTCAGTAGTCTAGAGGTTAGCTGTCTAGTCCAAGAGACTTTCCAAGTCTTCTTTACAAAAAGAAATTCAGAAAAAGAGTCACCTCAAGAGTTCATCTTAGCTTATCTAAATTGTTGCAGGAAGTTTATATGACTTGTTTAAAGTAAACTTCAAACATTTAGCTAAGCACGAGCTGATCGAGATTAATTTTACTCAATGTTCACGGAAATTATAAAGAATTACTTAATTAAAGAACTAAAAGTGTATTTGAGTGATCCTATCAATGTTTCCATTAATTATTAATTAATTTTCTAACTCTGCTTAAATATTTTAAATTTCTTATTCAGAAGCTTCATTAGAAATAAATTTTAGATACTTGACGAAGGTATGATTAGAACTGTCTTAGCTATAAAATGCCAGATTCTTATTCCTTAGAGACTTTAATACTCTATATTTGTCTGCCCTGAATTACATCAGTATAATAATTTGAACTGCCAAACAGCATTCTAAGAAATTCCATGTTTCCAAATTTCCATCTACATTTAAGTCAATTCAAATATGAGACATATGCAGAATAGACATAGCTTGCTAGGATACCTGGAATTTAATTAAGCAACAGTCTTACTGCATGTCTTAATTAAGAAGCACTTT
Organism: Phaethon lepturus; assembly: GCF_000687285.1. NCBI lineage: Eukaryota > Metazoa > Chordata > Aves > Phaethontiformes > Phaethontidae > Phaethon > Phaethon lepturus. Next base: position 25,601 of record NW_010529912.1, read on the forward strand.
TGGAGTAAAGGAACAGTGTCATGTACTTCTTTTTTGCACTTGCAAAATGATGTAGGGCCACCTGTCATTTTCAGAGTGTATCATGTAAGTTTTTTCTTCATACTAAAAAGAACAATTCAAAATTAACACTATAAATAGACTGCGAGTCTGTTGCCCCTTGGTGATTAACCCTGCCTCAGCTAAAAACAGTACCTACACTTTTTTGCCCTATGCTGATCACGATTCAGTCAGAGGACATAGTTCTCTGTCTGACCAAGGTTGCAGTTCCTGTATTCATAATCAGAAGTGTGGGTTTGACAAATCTCAGTCATGTTCTCAGTCAGCAAGAGAGCACATGCAGTTAAGATCAAAGGGTATACCAGTATCCTTCTCACTCTAAACTGATCCTAAAATATACTGCCAGGAATGAATCCACTGCCCCTTACTGGCCTCATATCTCTTCTCATTAGAAGCACTATTTCTACTGAAAATTGTTTTCAGACCACAGCAGCTAAGTTGTGTCTTACATAAACCTGTATATGTGTGGGTACTAATAAGGGGCTGCTGTGCATACAATGTAGTAATTCACAGCAGTTTGAAAGGAAATTGAAAGAACCTGGATGGCTTGTAATGCTGGATATGGGAACCCCTCCCTTCACAGCTAGGTTGTCTGAATGTGATGCAAAACAACAGCTTTTCAAATGCATTGCACCAGCATTCATAAACAAAATGATGAAGAAACTGGAGAGGGGATATCCTTATTTCATCAGCCTTATGAAAGGAGTCATACAGAAAATATCCAGATCTCCAACATCACCATCACCCCCACGCAGGTGTACACTCATGTATTGACCTAACAATGATTAAAATTATGCTGCCAGTACCCTGCAGAAAAGAACACACTGTATATTTGGTTCAGGCACCAAATGCAGTCCGCAAGATAAAAAAGGAAAGATCATTCTCATTTGTGAAAGAAGCATTCTGCCATATTTTATGAGGAAAGTTCGCAAAGGTGCTTAAGTCTGTTGGGTCATATTTCCATATTTCTCATGTTTAGCTGTATACAGCAAGGAGTCCTACTCTAGGTTGATAAGTGTTTGGCAGCTCAAAAAGGTGTGTCCCATTCCCCTTGGCCAAAAGGACCACAAGGGCCACAAGGATGCACGGGAGGAATCAGAAAAGAGGATCTCCCCTCAAATATAAATAAATCAAATAAACATGTGGCTTTGGCATCTGTGCAATGCTTTTCTGAAGTATAAATTGCAGGTCCAGCTGATGACTCTATGTTGAAATGAGTCACCACTATTCACTGAAACACCATCCAAAGCACTTGGAATGTGACTAGAAGCAGGGATCAGCACTTTTGGATGGTGCTACTTATGACAAGAATTTGGAAACAGTCTGCATCCAGATAGTTAGAACTTGAATCAAACAGTACATTATTTACTTTTATTGCTGCCTGACAGTGTCTGTTTCTCAAGAATCAAGAAGTTTATTAGAATCAGCTTCAGTCAGAAAGATGCTGCAGAACAAAACTACCTCATAGCATAAAAATTTTTGTATTAACAAGAATTTTCTTAGGCTGTTTATAAGACCTGCAAAATATCTTTAGATACAAGAGATAAAGAAGATAATGCTTACTCACTCTTCACTATTAAAAACATCTTTGTTCTAGACATTATGACTGAAAGGTGATTAATATAATACTTATATTA
>NW_010529913.1:0-14199 GCF_000687285.1 Phaethon lepturus
TCAGTATTGGCAACCAGGTCATAGCTTTCTATTATTACTTTTTATTACTTTAAATTTCATTATTAACCATGCAACGCTAATGTAACCTCATCTTTTTCTCCTGTTTTGTTTCCTTATTGTGTACAAAGTAAAGAAAAAGGAAGTTTACTGTGCTTAATATTAGCAAATAAATGGAGATAATTGAGGTTTGACTTAAGTGGGAAGACAGGGTGAGATGAATTCCCACCTTTGTTACTGTTATCACTTTGCAAGATGGTTTTTTAAGCAAGACTGGAATAACTGGTTTACATTCTGGCAATGGCATCTTCTCAATGAAATCAAAACTTAGAATCTGAGAACACTGCAGAATGCAGAAAAAAATCACACCATTTTCGTAAAGCTATAAGGCAAGACGTTTTCTTTCTTGACTGCAATTTGCTTCTTTCTCCAATGCAAACATGCAACAAAAGATATGCCTGTCTCTTAAAAATCGACTTGGTGCCCTTTTTAACTGTATTGCAAACCTGAGTTTTCAGGTTACATTCCTCCTGGTTTTAATTAGTAAATCAGGACCCATCGGCTCCGGAAGTTTACTGTGGCGGGAGAGTTAACAAATTTATGGCATTAAAAAAAGGACTGAAAAAGTCAGATTAGGGAAACTTTGTCAAACTGTTTCGTACTTCAGTTAACATTTATAACTAGTATTTCTTGAAAACCTCATAGAAAGAACATTTGATAAAATGGCGGCACTTGTTCCCTAAAACTTAGATAAATATTTGAAAAATCTGAAGCAAGTTTCTCTATGCAAGACAAAATAAGCCACTACTTTTTAAAGTCTTAGCAGAAAAGTCATTAATACCTATTAAAGACTAACACATGACAATATGCTTCTTGGAAAAGCCTTTTGCCAGAATAGTCAATAGGAAGAGAAAAGAGAAGTCATGGCCCTAAAACACAGTTTTAGGAAAGTAAGCTGATGAACACACAAATATTTTTAGAAATCTTTTTTAAAGGCTTTTATCTCCTTTGATGAACTCATGTGTAGAGAACCAGTAACTCAAAACATGGATGCAGCACAACAGATTGATCAAAAAATTATCCACTGTGACAGTACAGTTAACAATCTAAACTTTGCATAAATATATGAAATAGTTTCAGAAAATTTTTAATCTCCCAAAGCAAAATTATCCCTTATGATTTTGGAAACTGGTAATTCAACAGTTCAGTATTTCAGCAGCAGTTTTCAGCAATGCGCCTATTAGTGCTACCAAAGGCTGGGCATCAGTCGGTATGAGGAATATTAAGTACTAGAAATCAAATGCTTTCCCTAAGAGTTTGGTTTCTGGGTTTAATTTCTTTTAGAAGATTTATGTAGTTGGATTTTGCCTGCTTACAATTCTTCCCCCACCCCCTTCCATAAACCAGTGTACTAATATTAGAAGAGCACATGACTGGAAAAAACTTCCTGGATTAAATCTACTTCCTTCCTACCCCACATCACGCAATCCTCTTCATAATAAATCAAATGCCATCTTAAAATTTGGCTTCCTTCTCCCATCTTTCCGTTCCTCAGGTTTTCAACCTAAAATTGTTCTTTATCAGCTTAACCCCATTTGTTCGAATCCTACAATTTTTGTGTTATTTACACTGTTTGTCTGGGAGTTTGTGGCCCATAGGACAGGAATATACAAGCTCTGTTTTTAATTTTTTTATAAATTCTTTCAAATCCTTCTGTACATCTCCAGATTACCCTCAGAATCCTAGTGTATGGTTTTCTCACCTATTTTAGTTTCAAGTTTATTTAACATGAAAAATCCTCCTGGACCAAAACCAGAAGTAGACTGTATTCCAGACAAGGCCTTATCAGGACATTCCCAATGCCGCAATGATGTAAGAGCCACTGCACAAAAAGCCTCCTCACCTCAGGGACTCATTCAAGTATTGGCCAGGGAAGGTACAGCACTCACACGCTCGTCCGCTGCCATGCAGACCTGTTCACTGGTTAAGCTCTTTACACCTCTTGCTGCACTTCTAAGCAGGAACAATGCAACGCAGGGAGGGAGGACCTGGGGGATGGGGGGGGGGCACGGACAACCCCATACTAAACTGTCATCTGAATTTTAGCTTAAGACCAAAAATTTCTTTAAGACTTTCTTGTTTCTTCCACTCACTTGCAATTGTAAGTTCCTCATTCCATTAAGTATTTGAAAGGAAAAAACAAACGTAACTTCTATTCCCCCAAAATGCCCTGTTTTCTCACTTACACTATTACTTTATCATTGCCCAAAGAACTAACCACTCTTCACCTACATTAGAGAAAGTTCTAGAAGTGGCAGAAAATTAAGGCTTTTAGGCACATCTTAACTCTGTAAAAACAGAATGAAGGTAAGAATTCCGTTTCATTGTACTAAGAAGTTATCTTTTGAGCAGCAGAAAACAGGAGCTGTTCATTTATTATGACTATTGTCCTAAACTCAGGAAGCCACATTTTTATTGTGAGTATGCTAGCACTGCTTTATGAAAGCAGAAGCCACACATACCCTTTAATCAATTGTAGTCCCTGCTTTCTTCAGCAGGCAGACTATACCCCTCTGTTCTAGAGGAAATACAAGAGCTAGCTGCTAGAACACTGCACACAACTATCAATTGGCCCCGAAATGCAAGACTGAGGCTTTTAGCCCACAGTTCTTCTTTATTCTTTTATTTAAGAAATTTGATCTATGCACCTGGAGACTTCTCTCATATTCAATTCTCTAGGTATAGGGATCCACTTACATAGAATCATAGAATCATTAGGTTGGAAAGACCTAAGATCTTTAAGATCACCAAGTCCAACCACTAAACCATGTCTCTAATCGCCACATCGTCTTTTAAATACCTCCAGGGATGGCAACTCAACCACTTCCCTGGGCAGCCTGTTCCAATGCTTGGCAACTCTTTCGGTGAAGAAATTTCTCCTAATATCCAATCTATAATTCCCCTGGTTCAAGATTGCCTGATCATGATCAAGTAAACACCTTCTAGATACAGTCCTTATTATTCTGTGAATTGTTATCCTTCTCCCTAAATCTTCATTAATTTAAATTTGCTTGTTTGACCATTTTCAAATATTTAAAAAACATATTATCAATTCTCATATTACAACAATTACACAATCTGATTTCCAAATGCTGAAAACCTCTATATACACTGCGTGAAGAACAAAGAGGATCCTCCTTTGTGCTTATCTCTTTTTCAGTGGAACAGGCCATAAAAGCTTAACTACTGATCTGAGGCTTTATTTAGTTCAGTAATATTAAAAAAGAATTCAAATTCTAAGTCCTCTTTGCATTTTTCAGGTAAAACACTTGTCTGCAGAACATGACAGTTTTGTAGCATCATTATCCTCGCACTAAAATAGAATTCAAGCTAAAAAGTGAAAAAGTTCAGAATGCTGAGGTATGGGGTTTTTATTCACATTGCTGACCATTTCACACAGCTTGACAAGGTGAGATTCCTAGACTCAGCTACTAAGAAAAAAAAATCCCTTTGGAAGAAACAAAAGCTGCGTGGATCGTCAAAGCTCTGTCAGCACATCAGACACTGTGAGGCCATGAACCTTTCCAAATCAGGACCTTTCACCGTTATGATGGATGAAAGCAATGATGTCAGCAATGACAAGAAGGTCTACATCATTATTAGGTATTTTGAGCAAGATTCAAGACTTGTGAAAAAATGATCTTTTGGCAAAGCTTGTCTAAAAGTGCCGAAAGGTTTTTGCATCACTGAATTAGTTTTCATCGACTCCCGGATTCTACAGACACGATTGAATTTTTCTCTGACTAAGCACCAACAGGGATCTGCAAGCACACTTACAACTAAAAAGTGTCAGCCATTCTATATAACCTCCCCTGCATGTCACTTCTGTACATTTGATAAACAAGAATGATGTCAAGGCCATTCTCTAACAACTGGTGACATATTGATTAACAACTCTACCATGCCAGTATAAATTGAAGAAAGGAACACTGTCAGTAAAAATACAGTAATGTTCCTCTTCCTGACATCATCATAAGTGGAAGATGAAAGAAAAATGTGAAAAGACTTAAGTTTTTCTTTCCAGCAAAGGAAGCACCATTTCATCCTTTAACATCCATTTTGAGCTGAACAACAAGAGAAAGTCCGAGTATTACTGCATTAAGAGGGACTTTATGTTCATCCTTTGTTTAAAGGCTGACCACTACATCGATACTGTGTTATTTGCTCTACAATGTTGTAAGCTCTAGCAAACAAGGAGGGAGCAGGAAGACGCGACTTCAGCATTCACGTAGCTGCTCCCGTCTGACAAAAAGACACACTAATTGTTTTGCATATTGCCCCATTAGCAAGAAACCCCAGTCAAAAACAAAACTTCATTGCATTTTACATAATTCAGGTAAACAAGCACAGTATTAAAAAAGCCGCAATCACACAGACACAAACATAGCTGGGGAAAAGAGAGAGAAAACAAGGATGAAAGAGCCAGGCAAGGGAAGAAAATAAGGAAAAAACTAAACCTAAAACTAAGGGGAAAATGCGCTTTTTTTTTCCTAATTAATAAATTAGGTTACTTAACTGAAAAACAAAAACATAATACAAGTGAAAAGAGGGACAAGCGTACAGGAATGAAGTGACAATTCTTTGCGTTGTTATTATTATTATAGTTATTAGAACTGTGAATACAAATAGTTTGAAGCTCTTTGTTTTTGCAAATTCTCACCGCTGATACAGGTACCTTTATTAGGCATAGCACAAAGTTGAGACATCGTACTTAAAATGTTGGAAAGTCACTTTTATGAAGTCTCCCAGAACTGAAATTTCCTGATAACACATGGTTAGATGAGGTGTGAAATACAGATTTGGTTCCCAACTAAATTATATCAAGTACTCAAGCAAATATCAAGAGTCCTATTCTGAAAACTCTAACCAGAAGCTACTTCTTTCCATGTAAAGATCTTATTCCTGGGTCCTTAACAAAGAAGTTTGATCTCTAAAATTTGAAATCTATGCTCCCTCTGATGTGACAAACAGAAACAGCCTGTTTCCAGTGCCTTTTCTAATAAAAGCAATTACCAGCTGCAAGGTAAAGCACTTTAACCAAATGAAATTGGAAATTAATTGGTTATTAAGTATAGCTACATTTTAACATCCTTTGCATCAGATCTTGTCTCTCTATGACAAGACATATCAGTGACATATTCATATCATATCAATGACAAAAACACTGCCCTCCCTGTTAGCAAAATCAATTAATCCAACTTGTAAATACACACACACAAACATATATATATATATTTACTTATTTATTTATTTATTTCCTGGTCTTAAAAATCAACCAGACAGAAATAGAGAAATTCTTATACATACGGTTTTCCAAAACAGTAACAAATATCTCTCATTGAATCACACATACAATCATAGAATCACAGAATGGTTTGGGTTGGAAGGAACCTTAGAGATCATCTAGTTCCAACACCCTCCAAGGCAGGGATACCTTCCACTAGATCAGGTTGCTCAGAGCCTCATCCAATTTGGCCCTCAACACTTCCAGTGATGGGGCATCCACAACTTCTCCAGGCAACCTGTTCCAGTGCCTCACCACCCTCACAGTGAAGAATTTCTTCCTTATATCTAGTCTAAATCTACCCTACTCATCACCTGCAATTTAGAGCCTGAGATACCATGGGAGGGAAAAAACCACCCATATTGTGTGACACTGAAGAGTTAATTTAGACCTAATGCAGAAGTAGTACTTTTTGAAACAGAAACACAGTTACTTTTTACAGTAGGAGCCTTATAGGAATGGAGACAGCTTTTACCTACAAATCTATATTAAGGAACAACAACAATCTATTCTAATTCTAATACACTTTCACCGAAGATAATGTTATCTTCTTTCAGCACAAACGCAGTAACACTTTTAGGCACTGGAATACTCTGCTCACAGGGACCAACAGTTTCCATCTATCCACAAACCAAGTCAGTGTAACACAATGTTCCAACACCAACATATACCCTTCAGTAGGCCAAACACCTAGAGTTTACAGCTCTTGCTTTTTCTTCCAAGATAACAATCCTAAGCTCCTCCACTGAAATCTATCAGACAAAATAGATCAGAGTAGCACTTATTTTATGTATCGCGTAGTCCTTAAACAGCAGTATCACATTCCCTCTTCTGTATTTCATAAAGCATACTCTTAAACTCTGTCCTTGAGAACCACAGAGTTTGCCGCTTTTATGTTACTACAGAAGGACATATTCAAATCTTGGTTACATAGCCTTGTATTGAAAGATGCCACTAACAAATACCTAGTAATCTAAGACAAACAGCAGCAATATGCAAAACAACAGATCAAGATAATAATAAAATAATAAAATATCCCATTTGTGATTCAAATATTGCATCTTCATTCTTCTTTAATAGCATTTAGCAAAATATTTTATTTAAATTAAAAATCTTGTAGTAAACTTTATTGGTTTACATCAATTCATTTAGATTGGAACACTGCTCTTATTAATCACAGTAAAATTTGCAAGGTAACAGATCATACAGCATGTCTGCTAGCTACACATACAGTGAAGACAGCATTACTTTTCAAAACAACTAATCAAAGATGTAAAAATGGGGTTTGTTATTACAGACGGGATTTTGAGGGTTGGTTTTTTTAATATTTATTTAGTTTCTGAAGTTTACTGCCTTATGAAAAAAAGGCACTGAAGTTGGTAAGCTAACCTTAGCACAGCAAAGAACAAAAGGAAGCACCGACTTTCCTAATTTTCAAAATCATGGTGTATTTACATATTACCCTTTACATCTTCATATTTGCAGAAATGAGGAGTGATTATTAAAAGGTGGAATTACAACCATAAAAAATAAAAGTGATGAACATATTTTATCAAATTAAAACAGTGACTTTAAAGTAACATATTACACTTTGGGAACAATAAAAGACTTCAAATTGGTCAATGTGCAAATAATCCTATCAAAAACATAACATAAAAGCCTGCGTCACAGAAAAACAATAGTAGTAACGGACATCTACAGCTGTTTATCCCTCAACTGTCAAGATACATGACGTGAACCATACGAAAGGCCTACCTACCTAATCTATCGTATCACATGGTAAGTACAGGCGTAAGACATTACCTGAGAGGGGGGGAAAAAAAAAAAAAACAAAAAACCCCCCACAACCAACACCACACCACTGGGTGAGGTCTGTTTCCTAAACACAGAACTCTGCTACAGAAAGCTCATTTCCCTGAAGCTGAAAGGCAACACAGACCCTCCAGCAGGGACCATCACACAAAATTCTGGCAGGGAGCAGCTGTGTTGCTCTCCGCTAGCACGCGAAGTGCCTGCCCGGAGAAAGCCAATACGCAGAGACAAGACAGGAGTCAGATGAATGCGTCTTACACACTACAGGAGCACCGACAGATATGCAAAAACTGTATTCCCAGCAGGAGGGAAGTATTTTCCTTCTCTCAAAGGGAAGTACTGTTTTAATTTATGCCAATAGTGTCATTTATACCATAGCTCTCTAATGCCTGGTTAAAGGCAGGTACAAGTTGAAAAGCAGGTACAAGTGATTTCAGTTTAGTTGGACTTTGTAATTGTTTTATTATAAGCTTACTAGCAAGTTCTTCAGTTGTGTCTTTGATGGATTACTGCATTTATTTACATTGCCAAGTCCTCCCTTACCCAAAAGCTGAGGAGGGAGGGAGAAGGGTTCATTTTTCTTTTGTTGAAACTATCTCCTTGGCTTTTCCCTGAAAACCAACAATTATTTCCATTAAACTTTATCCATGTCTAAGCAAAATACACGATTTTCTTGTCTGTAGCTTCATTCTGCCAACTTAAAACATTTTTATTATCCTGAGGAAAAGCAACAAAAAGAACAGAAGTTTAACCTAGAATGCTCAGGTTTCACTGAAATTACTTCAGTGCATCGCAGAGATACTAAGATCACCTGTGTCAATGTTCCCTCATAACATGATACAACAGCAGGACAAGAAAAGCTGTTTTGTATTTTCCACATTTGACAACTTCCTTAACACACTTTTATGAAGTCCTCCTCTCTCAGGACATTGTGCATTAACTGTCAAAACAGTATAAACTAAGAAATAACACAACAACAAAAAGTTATCTTTTTAAAGATCACATTGGGTAGACTGTATTTTAATCCTCATACATCTTATTCCAATGAAGCTTAAAGACCTCAGAATTTTAGAATACATTACTTCAAGACCATAGCAATATTCTATGCTTCTGACCAAAACTGAGGACTCTGCATGCGCTCCTAGTATCATCCTGACACAAAAATTAGTTTAAACAAGTCACCAAAACAGCCTAAAATATAAAACAAGTAACAAAGGGAATCCCAGAGTGGCTGAGATTGAAAGGGAGGTCATCTTGCCAAATGCCCTTGCTCAAGCAGAGTCACCTAGAGCAAGCTGCCCAGGACTGCATCCAGGCGACTATGGAGTATCCCCAAGGGTGAAGACTTCACAAGCTCTCTGGGCAACCTGTGTCACAGGTCAGTCACCCTCATGATGAAAAAGCTTCCTGATGTTCAGGGGGAAATTCCTGTGTTTCACTTTGTGCCCAGTGCCTCTTGTCCTGTCACTGGGCACCTCTGAAACGAGCCTGGATCCATCCTGTTTGCACCCTCCCTTCAGGTATTTTGAAGGGAACCACCTCCCCCCAGCCTTCTCTTCTCCAGGCTGAACAGTCCCAATTCTCTCAGCCTTTCCTCACAGGAGAGATGCTCCAGTCCCTTCAAAATCTTAATAGCTATTTATTGGACTCTCTTCCGTAGTTCCATCTCTCTCCCATACTGAGGAACCCAGAACCATAAACAGAACTCCACACTTCTGGCAAATTTCACCTCCGTTCTTCAGCATGTATTTAGCTGTATTTCAAACAGTGAAATGGTATAAAGAATTATGGTAACAACTTATGAATTATGATCATTCTTATGGCACCATTCTGAGACCACACTCTTTAAAAGATGCGATTTTTGATTATTTCATTGGTTGCTATATGCAAAATATTTCATTAAATTTTTTTTTTAAAAAGGAACTTAAACGTCTCGTTTAAAAAATAAAGCTTCTCTTCAAGTCCTGTAAAAATTGTAGTCTTACACTTCTACTGTTCAAAATTAGTTAAATTTATACTGGTCTAATAGCACCTAATGTGCATTAGCTGAGTCAAAACATATTGAAACACGTTTTTCAGCAATGATATAATGACTTCAAAAGTTAATTATTGCCACATGCATGAACCAGTGTGATTTATATTACAATAAAGCAGACATTTGTGCAGGCTTTTTAATATCTGACAAACAGGTCTGACTCCTGCTAGTCTGGTTTACTGTTTACAGTATGAAAGTGAATCAGGTATGTTCTACTGCATCATTGAAATCCAGTCCACAATATTTAAAAAGAAAAAAAAAGAAAAAAAAAACTTCACTTGTGTTAAAAAATAACCATGACTATACTTTTTATAACCCTATGGTTTTCATTGACATTTGACCAAATAAAATGGCAAGTCCTGCTTTTATTCATGAAACTGCAATCAGCTGTCCATAAACTATGCGCAATTCCGTTTCACAGGACAATGTTAAGTACACAGAGACTTTGGTTCTGAAAAATCCCTGACTAAAGTGAAAGCTCTAAAAAAAGTGTATCATGTGCATGCATTTCATGAAGGCAAGTTTTCGTTTCACACATCAATGCAAATGTTTGTTCTCTCATGTAATACTTGAATGAAAAGATAACAACAAATTAGCATGACTTGCATTAGCATATCTGTGGCCTCAGTAAGAAATACTTACATGTGCACACGGGAATGATTCCAAGGTATTTTCACCAACAAAAATAACTGGATTGCTTTTTGCTTGTAGTTACATACGTAAACATCGTTCTATTCAAGTTACTTAAGTGTCCAACATTTTCTAACTGAAATCATACCAAATTTATTCTGAAAACATAAATTTGATCCAAAAAGTAAACTTTCATATCCAGTATCCACATTCTATTATGCAAAGAACACGTGTAAGAAGGTACCATGCAAAAGCTTTTTACTACAGGTTTCCTTAAATGCATGCTACTTTTGAGGTGGCATAAAAAAATTCTCATGGGAGCAGTGTTCCTATAATGGCCTTTTGCATGTTCCCCGTGCCATAGGCCAGATCAGAAATAGAAGCCCACTGCAACAACATACTTTGCAAGGGCAGTGATGACAGTGGAGATATACTTGCTGGACAGCGTGCACATGCTGAGGAATTGGAGAACTGCTTTGAGGCAGAGGTGAAGTATCGCTAAGAAAGCCTACCATGTCCTCAGCTGCAAGGTCTAATCTGTGCATCTTCTTCAATACAGTGACTAATTTTCGCAAAACTGTAGAACTTTCCCTTTGAGTGTCTAGCCTACTTTCAATTACGGCTGAAAATGAATGGCAAAGAACAGTTACTGCATGGAATGGACAAGCACATGGACAAACAGGTGAACAGACAGTGTGATCATACAATTTTACATGTGTTGACAACGAGTACTTAAAAGGGAGAGAGACACAGATAACATCCTGCATAATTAGGAGTTAGCAGAAGCATTATAGAAGCAGTTGAGTTTTCTCAGAAATTACTTGTTCAAATTCATAAATAGTATTTGAGTTCAATCTCTGTTTATAATAAAGTGTGTAAATACAAGTTAATCTACAGCTCCAAGGTTAACGAGGCTCTGGATCCATGACAAAAACTTATTTAAGGATTGTCAAAAATCTACATTATGTAGTATCAGTATTCAAAAGTCTGTTTCATTTTTTAACTAATGCCATTCTTTTTAATTGGGATGGTAACTCACATCATTAAGAACCACAATGTGAACAGTGTACATGCACCAAAGACAAACTTAAGTACAAACACTACCATATTCAAAATAGTATCATCTTCACTAGATCAGCCACCAGGTATACTTTCCTTCCTTCTCCAATTATTGTGTCTAGAAAAGGTAGTTACATGCAAAAAACAAAACCGCTCAAATACGAAATGTGCCCAGAAAAAAAACAGCCTAAACTTTTAATGGCCTACATTCTTCTGACAACTGTGATTCAGTGTAAGTGGGGTAAAACATTTTTCATAGTAAAGAAAGTATCCATTAATGAAATGGGAAGACTGTTGAAGTTTGGTAAATGATTTTTTATGAGAAAAAGTGTATATTATGTTTTGAAAACAAAAAACCTTAAATTACTAAAGGTAATAAAATAGCATTGATATTACTATTGAAATCATGAAAAGACCCCAGTCACTAACTAATTTAAGGCTGAGATTCTGCAAAACAATTTTACATGCTTAGCTCCTTTTAAGTGTCACTAAGTCAATGCCTGTTTATAAACACAGGCACACACTTAAATCTACTCAGGACATGGATATGTCAGCAACATGGACAGTGGGATTGAGTGTACCCTCAGCAAGTTTGCCAACGACACGCTGTGTGATGCAGTAGACACACTGGAGGGAAGGGATGCCATTCAGAGGGACCTGGACAAGCTTAAGGAGGTTTGCACAAGTGGATGGTCCTGCACATGGATCAGGGCAATCCCAAGCACAAATACAGGCTGCATAGAGAATGGATTGAGAGCAGCCCTGAGAAGGACTTGGGGGGTGTTGGCTGATGAGAAGCTCAACAGGAGCCAGCGATGTGTGCTTGCAGCCCAAAAAGCCAACACTATCCTGGACTGCCTCAAAAGAAGCACAACCAGCAGGTCGAGGGAGGAGATTCTGCCCCTCTACTACACTCTGGTGAGACCCCACCTGGAGTACTGTGTCCAGCTCTAGGACCTCCACAAGAAGGAGGACATGGACCTATTGGACTGAGTCCAGAGGAAGGCCACAAAGATGAGCAGAGGGCTGGAACATCTCTCCTATGAAGACAGGCTGAGAGTTGGGTTGGTTCAGCCTGGAGAAGAGAAGGCACTGGGGAGACCTTATTGCAGTCTGCCAGTACCAGAAGGAAGCCTGTAAGAAAGCTGGAGAGGGGCTTTTTACAAGGGCACGTAGTGATAGGACAACAGGTAACAGCTTTAAACTGAAAGAGGGTACATTTAGATCGCAGAAAGCAATTCTTCACTATGAGGTTGGTGAGGCACTGGAACAGGTTGCCCAGAGAAGTTGTACATGCCCCCATCACTGGAAGTGTTCATGGCCCATCTGTGTGGGGCTTTGAGCAACCTGGTCTAGTAGAAGGCGTCCCTGGCCCACGGCAGGAGGACTAGAACTAGATGGCCTTTAAGGTCCCTTCCAACCCAAACCATTCTGTGATTCTAAGATGTATTGACTTAATCCAACTGCATCTCAGTTATGATACATGCCCTACATCTAATGGTACCTTCTGCAGCAGCATCACCTGAGATCTATATATTGCTTAACTTTTCTTCTAGTGCATGCAGGCCCCAATTCAAGGAATGCAAATGACAACTAAATAAGCACCTTTATAGAATTGTAGAATCATTTAGGTTGGAAAAAGACCCTTAAAACCATGGAGTTCAACGATTAACCTAGCACTGCCAAGTCTACCACTAAACCATGTCCCTAAGCACCACGTCTTTTAAATACCTCCAAGGATGGTGACTCAACCACTTCTGTGGGCAGCCTGTTTCAATCCTTGACAACCCTTTCATTGAAGAAATTTTTCCTCATGTCCAATCTAAACCCTCCCCTGGTACAACTTGAGGCCGTTTCCTCTTGTCCTATTGCTTGTTACTTAGAAGAGACTGACAACCACCTCACTACAATGTCCTTTCAGGTAGGTTGTAGAGAGCAATAAGGTCCCCCTCTCCCCTCAGCCTCCTTTTCTACAGGCTAAACAACCCCAGTTCCCTCAGCCGCTCCTCATCAGACTTGTGCTCCAGACCCCTCACTAGCTTCATTGCCCTTCTCTGGACATGCCCCAGCACCTCAATATCCTTCTCATCATGAGGGGCCCAAACCTGAACACAGTATTCGAAGTGTGGCCTCATCAATACCGAGTACAGGGGCACGATCCCTGCCTTACTCCTGCTGGCCACACTATTGCTGATACAGGCCAGGATGCTGTTGGCCTTCTTTGCCACCTGGGCACACTGCTGGCTCATATTCAGCTGTCTGTCAACTAACACCCTCAGGTCCTTTTCTACCAGGCAGCTCTCCAGCCACTCCTCCCCAAGCCTGTAGCACTGCATGGGGTTGTTTTGACCCAGCACTCAGCCCTGTTAAACCTCATACATTTGGCCTCGGCCTGTCAATCCAGCCTGTCCAGATCCCTCTGCAGAGCCTTCCTATCCTCAAGCAGATCAACACTCCCGCCAAATATGGTATCATCTGCAAACTTACTGAGGGAGCACTCGATCCTCTCATCCAGATTATTGATAAAGATATTAAACAGAACTGTCTCAAATACTGATGCCTGGGGAACATCACTTGTGACTGGCTGCCACCTGACTTGAACTCCATTCATCACAACTCTTTGGGCCCGGCCGTCCAGCCAGTTTTTTACCCAGTGAGGAGGACACCCGTCCAAGCCATGAGCAGATAGCTTCTCCAGGAGAATGCTGTGGGAAACAGTGTCAAAGGCTTTACTAAAGTCCAGGTAGACAACATCCACAGTCTTTCCCTCATCCACTAAGCACGTCACCTTGTCATAGGAGATCAGGTTGGTCAAGCAGGACCTGCCTTTCATGAACCCGTGCTGGCTGGGCCTGATTTCACAGAATCACAGAATCACTAAGGTTGGAAAGGACCTGCAAGATCATCAAGTCCAACCATCAATCCAGCGCCACCATGTCCCCTAAACCATGTCCTGAAGTGCCACATCCACACGTTTTTTGAACACTTCCAGAGATGGCGACTCCACCACCTTGGGCAGCCTGTCCCAATGCCTGACCACTCTCTTGGTGAAGAAATTTTTCCTAATATCCAAACTAAACCTCCCCTGTCACAACTTGAGGCCATTCTGTCTTGTCCTATCACTAGTTAGTTGGGAGAAGAGACCAATACCCTTGTCGCCACAACCCCCTTTCAGGTAGTTGTATAGAGCGATAAGGTCTCCTCTCAGCCTCCTTTTCTGCAGACTGAACACCCCCAGTTCCCTCAGCCACTCCTCGTAAGACTTGTGCTCCACACCCTCACCAGCTTTACTGCCCCTCTTTGGACACGCTCCAGCACCTCA
>NW_010529914.1:0-2246 GCF_000687285.1 Phaethon lepturus
CCCCCCCGCCCCCGCAAGTTTCTCATAAAGCACTAATAACAACCATTTTTACCAGACACACATTTAGTTACTTCATTTAAAATAGAAGTGTTAGTTATATTACATGTTACATGCATACATTTATTGTTGGTCTTAACGTCAAGGGACTCACTGTGAAACATTTTTGGCCTTCAGCTTCTTCATCATGATTGTAGAACATCCTATGGTTCTGGTAGAGATGGATTTAGACTATTTATTGACTGGATGTTTTTCATGAAACAGGGGTGGTGAACAGAAAGAATGCATTGAAATTCAGTAGTGTGCATAATTCATCTATCATAATTTAACAAATGGAAAAGACTAAGACAAGCTGCCATCCATCACAATTATTTAACTGCACTCCAGGGTGAGTTAAATTGTATTAAACAACTTTTGGCTTAACAGATTTGGAGAATTGTATCGAGCAAGTTGCATCTTCTCTATCAGCTTATTGCTATTGTTCGGTGATTTACAGTTTTGACATTTGTTACAAAACATTTAATTTGAACTAGAAATTTTTTAAAGCTGTTTGAAAAACAGACTTGCATAGATAAAACATTGTATGTGTCTAGCACAAAACCAGCAGCAACCAAACCTAAATTGGAAGCAGTACTACTGTAAATCTGAATTGTCCTTTAGAGGTACCTGCCTGTTCCCTGGATTAGATGAGTGGGGGGCCAGGGCCTTAAGGGAACTGAGTTTCTAATTTAGTTTTCTAATTTAGAAAGTTCTAAACTTTCTCCCCATTAATAAGAAATGAGCTAAATAAAGAGGAAAATGCAGTTAACCAAGTAGTTTCTTTGTACTTTTTGACAATTAGCAGTTTAATTGAATTCACACATGTTGTGTTAGGTGAGGAGAAGCTAACAACATTTTCCTGAGTTCCGAGATGGTCGTGGAGACTCTCACAGCAAAGACATTGTGGCGTCTTAACGCTCAATTCCAGGCCTTGGCACGCGATGATTTACAGCGAGTATTTGCTTCTGGGCCGCGCCACTGACTGTGAAGGAGACTAGCAAGGCTCGGTACAAATGGCTGAGAGGATACAGTGAAAGCGATGCTGGTAGTGACTGCACCGGCTGTTGGACACAGCCCAGGTCTGCAGTTTGTGGATTGACATGTTGCAGCACTGGTGCCAAGTGCGGAGTGAGATCTTCAGCCTCTGCTCATCTGAACAGGATGTGCAATACGAGAGATTTAAGGACTGTCAGATTTTCTTCTTCAAACTGTTGGTATGTGGCTGCCGTTGGACCCAGGGCGTCAGCCCGGAGCTGCTGGCTGTGCTGTAGGTCCACATCCTTGGCCGCTGGTCGGTGTAACTTCATGGGTGTGTTACTGTATGGCTCGCCTTGAAGAAGCTTAGGACCTACCCCTAGAAATGCTGCATGGAGCAAACTGTTGGGCAGAACATACCCCCTGGGGGTTCTGCTGGGAAGCTGTGCTGAGCCCAGGTGCTATTTCTGAAATGTTGCTGTTTCATTTTCAAATGACTTCCTAATTTTGAATGTAGTACTGTGGTTCCTCTTGCACTTAGGCACAAAGTAGAAGTATTTCTGCAAGGCATTTTAATTAAGGAGAAAAAAAAAAGCGGGGGGGTGGAGCAGAGTCACAACTTGTGGATATTGAACTTCCAGTGTTCCTTGATGTACTAACATAAACTACGTAAGATAAAACAAAACTATGTTAATTTGAGTTTAATAGTAAAAAGTCATCCTTGCAAATTTCCCTCTGTGTCAGCTTGGGGTCTTTGCAGTACTTACTCTGTTGGTAAGTAACTACTGAATTAGCAACATCGTAAGTACTTATCTGTGAAATGCTCTTCTGCATTCTTCACAAGTTCTGTACTGCTTCCAAAATACCCAGATAAATCCTTAAGATGTTTCCACGTGGTGGAATTTGTATTAAGTCACCAGAACATTTTTTTTAAATCTTGTATTGTATTTCTTCTCTCCTTAAGTGCAAAAGTATGATAGAAACTTAATAGTTTTAAGGCGTTTTTTTAATTGTTCTTTGACTTTTTTTGCATCTAATTGTTCCTTCTGATATTTTCTGTTATGAAGTCTGTTCTTTGCAGAAGAATCTGAGAAGGATTCCATTCGTAATCCAGTCCTTTTCATCTTTAACGCACAATCCTTAATCTTTAATGCACCATCATTATGCTGAGGAATTCACATCAGTGCTGTCTGAGCTGGTGGGGCGGGGGGGGGGGGGGGGTTAGGCCTCTTTAG